>NC_069118.1:26911565-27211565 GCF_025612915.1 Magallana angulata | reverse complement strand
CTTCATTTGGCGCTACGATGTATTTAATATGACCTTTCTGCACTCAAAGTGCAGATTGCACAAAAATCGGTTTTCTCTCTATATTTTATCGGAATGAACCATGGCATCAATTACAAATTTATACTATTTAAAATAAATAAAATTAAAATTATCATAAAGAAAAATGTTACAATATCTTCACCTAATTAATATTTTGACCTTTTTGCACTGATAAAACGCTATTCTTATCCATTACCAATTCAACATGTAATGAAATTATTTAAAAGTCTCAAACTTTTTCTCCAGTAATGATTAACTTGTCAAAAAAAATCTTAAAATTTCAGGAAATAAAACAAAAAGTATGAGTCTATTATGTAAAATTTTAGATATGGCATGAAATATGCTGATTTTAAGCAAAAATTGGGATTCATTTTTCCTTGACTTTTATGGAATTTAAGTTAAATTTGGCAATATGTGTCGATGGAAATATTGAAACATTGTAAAATAGTGTTTTTCATAACAAAAAGATATCTAAATGCACAACATATCTGGAAGTGTTGTTTGCACTGAAAATAACGAATTATTTGTGCTTATATATAATTAGCACAAACATTGCAATATACAATATACTCTCAAATTGACATTTACCTGCCCATAGTGAATGATATACATAAAGCACGGAGAAATTCATCTTATTGGAGCTCCACCTCCGCCCCGGCCGGGGCTTGAACTCACGACCTTTGAAATCCATTTTCCTAGCAGTGAGCGGCCACCGCACTAACCACTCGGCAATCTACGCAAGTCTTGCCAAGATGGCCGAGTTGTTAGTGCGATTGCTGGTCACTGCTAGGAGAATAGATTTCAAAGGTCGTGAGTTCAAGCCCCGGGTGAACAAAGGTCGAGCTCCAATAAGGTGAATTTCTCTTATATATTATACATATATTACATGGCTTTGAGGGCGACATACCAGAATATTTGCCCCGAGGTGACAGGAAAGCCCTGGGGTGTTATATCGTCCGATGCCGAAGGCAGAGGGCGACATAACACTCCAGGGCTTTCCTGTCACCGAGGGACAAATATTCTGGTATTGTCGCCCGAGAAGACATGTAATATATGTTATATAACATTTTTCAACAAATCAAACTCGGGTTATCAACATATTTATTTAATTCACAAGGCAGAGGCAAATGTTCTAAAAACACTCACGCTTGAGTTTATCACTTTTGTCGTATTTTTTTTCATCAATTAAACTATCGAGTTCATCTGAATTTAGATGAACAAACCGCAGACGTTGGCCTGACATGTTTAAAATTCGCGGATCTGTTTACGTTTGCTTAGCAACTGGTCGCTGAATTTCGAACCCGACGTAATTAATATGCAGAATTCTTGCACGCGATGGTGATATTACAGTTTCGTGAGGGCAATATAACCATTTCCTGTGAAATATAACTGTTTCCGGGAGGGCAATATAACTGTTTCCGGTGTGATTCAGCAATTTTCAGGGCATAGTAATAAAATTATCTCATTTGTGACATAACGGGAAAACTTATTCAAAAATGTTATATATATATATATATATATATATATATATATATATATATATATATATATATATATATATATATATATATATATATATATACCCCTTTTCTCATACACTGGCTCATATATATAAATATATATATACGAAATTGTAATCATTTAGAAAATAATTTCAATAATATTAATAATTTTATATCCTATACATGTATTGTCAGGCCGTTGGAGATTTGAAAAATAATCGACAGTTTTTGAGGAACGTGCCGCGTGACCTTGATATTTTGTATATGATTTGTCAATATCAGTTACTCAGCTCGTAAACCAGCAGATAATGTTGATATATGTACATATCAAAATATTTACATTTGAAAGTATGCTTTCTTATAGAATAACGAAAATATCCAGTTCTGTGTGGACTTTTTTATGATGTCACAATGATTAGTGCAGGTGCTTATCGTTTGACAGTTGCATAATTGTAAACGTAAAAACGCCGCTATATTAGTAATTTTAAACAATTTGCCTTTCTCAAAAGTAAATATAAGTTAAAAAACAGCAATATTAAAAAAACACCAGGATATGAACTTGGTTGGTACGTGATCAAATATAAAGTTCATATCACGGTGAACTTTTTAAATTCCTGTTTATTTCTTAATTGACAAGGCTAAATTATCAAGTCATTGTTGGAATTCCTAATTCACTGTATATAAAAATTATTGATAAAGAATCTCAATAAATATGCCTTTTTTTTAAAAAAAGTACATTATAAGAACGTTAGATGATATTCATCATTGACTAACATGTTATTGCATCCAAGACAAGTTCATAACTATGCTTTTATATATAACTGCATGAGTTCATTTTTAATCGGGTTTTTCAACGGAAAAATCCGGTTATCAAAATGGTGAAAATGGCGGGCTGGAGGGCGGCTGCCGAAAGGGTACCCGCATTATACGTATAACTCCTCCTACAGTTTTCAAGATAAGAAGTTGTTCTTTTGCAGATCAATTATACATATATCAGAGGTGTGCATATTGCTAGGATTTTGATTTCCGATAATTTATGAAAAATAAAACCCCAGCTTTTGAACTTAGTCATTTTGGCAAAATATTGCATATAGGGTACTCTATTTCATTAGATACGGGTTGACATGGATTATGGATACAGTTCACATAAATGAAAACCCGGTTTGCTGTCACATTGACAGCTTTTCACTTGTTCAATTTGTTGTTTCAAATTTTTTGACAGGTGTCTCCTTTTGGAACATTGCCATTCTGAAATCCTGTGCCCACGAAAATGCCACATGCAGCCGTTGTTACAAAATGAACTATGCCTTCCAGATCGTGCTGTTTTACATCGGAGTGGGCGTGGTGATAGCTCGGCCATTACAACTGTTCTATGGAGTCATCCACAATGAACCGGCAATTGATGTCATTCCAAGCCTCAGTAACACTGTCGTGTATTCCTTTTTATCCCTGGAATATTTGACAGACTGTGCACATCTGAAACATATTAACATGCCACACTAAGTGGACTTTTGAGTTTTCATTTGTATAACATAAAGTATGCATCAAACTGTAGTATACACATGAATAACATATTTTATATAAAACGTATTTCAATATAGAATTGTTGTATTGTTTTAGCTCACCTTAATAGAAGGTTCAAGTGAGTGCTTGAACTGAAGGGTCACTTGGACCATAAGCTTTAATTTCTACCGGTCAATTTGTAATTTTGAAACAACATGATATCGTTTACAGCAGCATGAATTACAGACAACCTTCCTAATATATATATATTTAGATTATTCCATGGCTCTGGGGCTGAACATGAAATCAGAACATGGCAATTTTTATTGCCATCTATACCAAACTCTAGTCGATGATAAACAGAAAGATGTGCTATATATTTCACACCACTCTCCGGCAATCTTTATATGTTATATAGTACATGGCAATAAAAATTACCATGTTCTGATTTTTTATATCATATATATACTTATAGAAAATATTAAAAAAGACAATAAAAACATAATGTGGTGAATGATTATTATTTAACAAATCGCTCCTTGTCAATATATTTCATCTCTAATAAACTTCCCTGAAATAGACGATGATTGACGGTAAGGAGTGTGATATAAAATCCAAAGATTTCTGGAAAGGGGTGGGATATAAATCTTATGTCACACCCCTCGGGTTTTTATCATTGGGGTAGGTGAATTTTCGGTTTATATCGCACCGGGCGGAAAAGATTATATTTCCTATAAGTAAACGATATAGATATATATATATATATATATATATATATATATATATATATATATATATATATATATATATATATATATATATATATATATATATATATATATATAATAAATCAATGGCGTCCAGCAACCACAGCTGGCTGTCAACGATTCAAGAGTAGAAGCAAGTTGAGTCGGTCTTTTAATCAATAACTATGAACAGATCTAGAGAGAAGTCGTACCTAAAATTCGTGAGGATTACTTGTTTAGTGATCTCAACACGTTTGTTCTTAGCTATTCACAACGAGGAAGATCATGTTTCTACAGTGAATGAAGAAATAATGGACGCTGATGCCAAAATAGACAGATTAAAGATGCTTTACTCCAACTTGGAAACAACTACAAATTAGTGTCCGAAGGATAAGGACTAAAACGAGGTACCCGGACGGAATGCACGTACCTTTTCTCTTAAATAACAGAAATATGTGCAGGAAATACGAAAATGTTTCGGTGTTAGTAATGGTTCACACTTCTGTTGGGAATTTCTGGAGACGGAAAGAAATGAGGAGAACCTGGCTCAATAGTTCCCATTATATATAGTCCTGAAAACCTACAAGTGATCTTCTTAGTTGGTACGACGAGTAATAAAACAGTGACAGGGCTGTTAAAGAGTGAGAATAAAAAGTACCACGACATCATACAAGGTGATTTTGTGGACTCTTATAGAAATCTAACAAATAAAGGAGTGATGGGATATCGATGGATCACAGACAATTGTATGAATGCAGAAATAATCATCAAAATTGACGATGCATTTATAAATATCTTTAAGTTTTTTTTAAGATTTTTCATTCTTGAAACAGCGTAAGCGATTTATATTTTGTAACAAAATAAATCCAAATTCAATGCCAATTATTAGGAAGAATTCCAGCAAGTGGTTTGTAAGTGAGTGGTTTTATAAAGGGCGTGACACGTACCCCAACACATACTGTAGCGGGTTTGTAGTGTTTATATCTACTGACCTAATTCCCACCCTGTACCAGGCAGTGTTCACTGCCCCATTCTTTTGTGTCGATGACTTCTATTTGTTTGGATTGCTTCCAAGCCGAGTAAAAAATGTGGTACACGAAAATTTTCGAGGAAACTTAACATTTATGCACCCAGAAGGCTTAAAATGTTACAAGGAATTGAAAAGAAAGTGTGAATATCTTGTAATGCCTGCAAGAGACAAAGAATTGAACGTTATGTGGAAGGCGGTGATAGCAGATAGACACCAAAGCATATACGGAAACTATTACATGAGGGAACGATCTATTGACTGATATTCCAGATAAACTCAAATCAATGCTCTCAATTTTAAGCAATATTATCAAAAGAAGCATAGAGAATTATGCCTTTAAATACTTGCTCATTCACGAGGTTTTGAAAGCGTCGTTAAACATTCCGCGGCTAATGTTGTTAATTGTATGTCTGTGTCCATGTTTGTACTGGCATTTACCAATGTCATTATTTTTATGAAGAATACAATGGATATATTTTTTGTTTATTTTACTAAGCACACAATTTCTGTTAATTATTATCTACTTAATACTGAGTAATATCAGCTGATTTATTTCTGTACGTTCATATAAAGTAAACAGTAAAATTTAATTGTTAGCGTCACATCAACATGTCGTTTAACCTTAAGTAGGTTAAATATGACTCAGATATCTGGTATTGTCTCAGTTTCTGTCAACAAAATACACTGCTGTTGCTTAATATCAATCAGTACCTTAAAACGCTTGAACTTTAAGATTAGAGAATAAATATTTTTCTTCTTATTCAAATATAATACTCTTATTATTTCACTCTTATCGGCACTCGATACTCGAAGACTCTTTTTTCTCACTTTTTTATTTCAAAATTAATCGATCACACGTTTCTTTTTATCTGTTTCATTAATCTGGTTGACCTTATTGATTGAGTGTCTACATCATATATTTCTAGATGTCATTAAAGGTGAAAAAAGTTTTTTCTACTTTACAAATCATGCAAAACAAGTAGAAGAAGAATGTGGAATTTGCAGCGTACGGTCAAGTATTTATTGATTTGTGAATAATTCATTTCACAATCCTAGCATCTCAAATGTTAAAGGGTATCGTATGAAACATTTGTTTGTGTTGTTATTAGAAACAGATCAATTCTTTCTATAAATAACGAAGGCTAATTATGCTACCTAGCATAAATCGTATCATTATTATCATGTCAATGACCTCATTCTTATAATAATTAAATTTAAATCTCTGAAAAATATTTCAACGGAAATAAGTAAAATGTGATTATGAGAACCTGACGCGCCCTGGACTGTACAATATCCTACATAATGGACATTTTCGGCTTTTTATAGCCATTACGTATTTTACAACTGCTATTCAGGCGAGAATATGCACAGTACGTTCCGAGGGGTTGTGGCTGATTCCTATAGATATAATAAAGCAAACGTGCTTATCGATTTTTTTTTATATTTAAGTGTCTGTGTGAGTTAATGACTTCAAGTTCAAATTAAAAAGACGTATTTTGCAGCAGTTACCTCCTCTCGATCTGTGGTAATGTTGTAGATTAAGACACAGAGTTTCCTCTTCGAGTAATAAACGGCAAACGAGATATGCAGGTATATACATGGGGAAATCAAAAACATTATCACAATTGCAAATTAACCGATGCTTCAAAACCCAAATTATCCTTATATAAGGAACTTCAGTACTATATTCGTCAACTTCCCAAAATAACAAGGTGATATTTTCAGAAAGATATAGGAATCTTAAGGGGAAATTCGCGTAAAAATATACAACATGGCCTCCATTGCGAATTGCTTCTATGGAAAACCATCTATATTGGCAAATTGAAGATGGGGGGAAAAGATGGCGCAAATATGTTTATTGGTTTATTCATAGTACACAGGATGAATGACCATCTTTAAGTCCTCCTTAAAGATAGCTTAAAGGTGTTTAAAGGTAGCTTAAAGACGATCTTTAAGCCACCTTTAAGCTATATGTGTTGCTTAAAGGTGGCTTAAAGAAAGCGTAAAGATGGCTTAAAGGCAGCTTAAAGACTATCTTTAAGCCACCTTTAAGCCACCTTTAAGGACAACTTATAGGTCCTTAATGTCCAAACTTCTTTAAGCCACCTTTAAGCCACATTTAAGCTACCTTTAAGCCACCTTTAAGCCATAAAATTTTTTTTAATTCAATATTGTGCTTAATTTCCAACAAAATGTATTAACTTTATGAAAGAAAAGGTATTAAAACGGTTTTTGTTCTAGAAAGAAAAATGAAAAAAAACCACAAAAAAACCCGGCCACGGCGAGAAATGAACCTGGGACCCTCAGTTTACTAGCATCACCACACTTCCTCTGCGCCACGGCAACTTACATATATATGAGCGTTTTTATATCCTATATATCAGTGGATATTGAATCTGTATTGAATGTGTTTACTTGAAAAGATTTTGACAAGCCATTCAGTTTGTAACAATCAATTATATCTAATTTATAAATTACATGCATGCATGTATTTAGAATGAAATACGGAACTTGGTCTTCAGTGAACAAACATTTATTATACCTAAGTGGAAACCGTTAGGTTCACTATAGTAGGCATTCTAAAATCTTAGTTAATAAATTTAAACCGAGTAGATATACGTTCATCTAATTTATACAATGTAGCTATAAAAATGTAAGAAAGAAAATGAAATCATTTCTTTTATTAAATGCATTGATACTATTAGGGTATATGTTCAATTTCCCGCAATTTCCCGGTTTTCATGATCGCGGCGCCGTTCCAATATGTTTAAATATTTACATGTAATTGTATGTACATTATTTTTAAACTATCAATTCTATAACAAACAAAATTACCAATTACCGGTGACGTATTTACTGCATGTGGCAATTGCAAATGACTTGTACATACAATTGTATGATGTGCCAGGCCGGGTATATTTGACATATTTACACTTATACATATATTTAAATAATCAACCCCTATTTATGACCACCGGTACATTAATTAATTAGCCTCAAGATTTTACTCTTACATACATGTATCGTTAATTTGTAGACGTAACATTTTTGAAACCCAGAGCTAGGAAATAATACTTTGAAAATGAATTACAAATGTAAATTTACTTTTATTCACTAGACTTATCGTATACTCGTATATACTAAGATTCAACGCCTTTAAAAACCCTGACGTGCACCTGGGCACACGACACACCTGTTGTGTATATCTTGTATATTCTGTGTTAGTTCCAGGGGTTTTCTTAAGTTGGACAAACAATAGACTTTAATTAGATATACACAAACATGCACCTGGGCACACGACACAACTGTTGTGTATATCTTGTATATTCTGTGTTAGTTCCAGGGGTTTTCTAAAGTTGGAAAAACAATAGACTCTAATTAGATATACATAAACGAACAAAACTATGTCTAGACAAACAAAGCAGTAATATCCTGCCCGATATAACAAAGGCGGTTGAGAGTCTTTTCATCTTTAACATGTATCTAGCAGATCTAGAGTTAGAAATAATGAAAATTGAAAAAAAAATACAAACCTTAAATAGATTATCAAATTAAATCATGCATTTTTGGTTCATTATCTTTATTTTGTTTAATAACCGGATGAACTGAGAGAGAGAGAGAGAGGGAGAGAGAGAGAGAGAGATTTTTTTCACCGATTAATTTATAATAGGAAACAAACATACTTTAATTAGTTTTATGCACATATTAAGATACAGAGACTGCGCTCATCCCTACAATAATTTTGAAACCCCCCAAAAATTATAAAGAATTTTAAAACGGCAATCTGTGTCCATCGGAGCGGTGGTGATGATAGCGATCTGTGTTTAATGGAGCGACGATTAAAACCGCCTGGAACACCCCCCCCCCTTTCCTTGGAAATTATATTATCACTCGGATGACCCCCTCCCATCCCTATAAAACAGCTTTTGCATTTAATATATGTTTTTATTGTTCAGCTTGATCAATATTGACTTAAAGGCCACTTAAAGACAGTGTAAAGGCAGTGTAAAGAGAGCGTAAATGCCACTAAAAGATGCTTAAAGGTGGCTTAAAGGTAGCTTAAAGAAGTTTAGACATAAGGACCTATCAGTACTTGATTAAAGGTGACTTAAAGGCGGCTTAAAGGTTGTATAGCCTTTAAGCTCCTTTAAGTCACCTTTAAGCCACCTTTAAGGACTTGCTTAAAGATGGGAAAAAGTTGGTGGACATGCATAGAAACGTGTACCGATTTTCTTTGTATTTCCTATTTTGATACGCTTTGATCATTAAAGATGCAAGACAACCTTAAACGATTAATACAAAGACTGGTTGCCATTGTAATAGAGACAAAAGTTTGAAAATAGTAACTTTAAGCTATTCTATTTTTTTTAATTTACATGTATTCATAAATGAATAGTTTTTAATAAAGAAAAATCTGTTGTTATGGTTTGGCAATTTTTGGCAAAAAAGAAAATATATACACCGTATAAGGAATCAAATTTGTCGCTCTGTTAACATGACTAAAAGTTATGAAGATCTGCTGATTTTGATGTAGGTCCTACATTTGAAAAAAGAATTTATTCATGCCTATGGCATGATAATAAAAATATGAATCGCTTTAAAAGACTGAACATGTCCTCGACTTTTATAATATCAATTGAAGCTGCATTTTAGCTGACGCAAAAGCCGTTGGCATGACGTTTTCGAAAGTTAAGAATTTTCAAACGATTACCTTAAATCCACATACGTGTATTTCCTTAACAACTGCGGTTTTTGTTTTGTTGCTGAACACATTTGATGTAAAGTTAAGCATTCTTTAACAAATAGAAACACAGAGTAATTAAAAATTGTATTTTAAACAAGTACTAGTATAGTTGGTTTTAGAATCATAATATTATTTCCTTTTTTTATTTTAACCTTGCTACGAAAGAAAAATCTTTGGATCTTTTGGTTTGTTTAAATGACCCCAATTTATGGTACTTTATAACATTAATACGAGAAAAAATCATATTTTGCGTATAGTCATCAGTTTTCATTCAGTGATGGTAATATTTTTTTTTTGCCTACCAATGATTTTCTCCTTATAGATAATTAAATTACTGTATTTTATATTTCATAAAAGTTACTTACAGTATATTCGCGGCTATTGATTTCTATATTTCTTTATATTTGATAATATTTACCATTTCAAATCTTTAGTATATCTTTCAATGACAAAGGTTGCCCTTAGAAACAATTTAGGGTATCTTGCTACTTTTTGCATCAATATGTATATATGTATACAATATAAAGAGAATCGGTGACTATGCGTTGCGGGAACCCTATATACAATAATAATTTTGGTTTTTACATATTAACATTTAAATTTAAAGCTTGCAGCTTAAACTCCTATATCATAAAATTTTGCAAAAGCAGAGTGTCCTTAAAAATAAGCATGAAAGTGGTGAAAATCTCATAACTCGAAAAGGGTAAAGTAGATAAGCGTGCCAAGGAAAGGTGCAGTCTGGATCATCACTTTGACGATTAACTTCATATTCACACAAACATGTGGCAAATGCTAACTAATGCGCGTGTATAGGTTAATCTTATTGTTAGACATATGTTGCAGAAGAGCTGTTACATTCAATAAAGTGAATTGATATATTTACTTAACGAGGATTGTCCTGGTCTTATTCATGTCTCGCAATGGTGGCCTTACAAGCTGCTAAGTCTGATAAATTCTTTCAAACACTTGCTAAAAAATCATCCCAGCTTGTTTTTATCTGTGAAACAATCCTAGTGTAATTCTAAATTCTAATTCTCATGCGAATTTAAGGATTGCTTTTGAAACAAGTTTAGAAAAAAAATATTATTAAGGTCTTCCGATTTCTTTATGATATCATATTTCTAAACTGAGCCTTTGAATCAAAATGAACATAATGAAAAACATCACATATATATCTGTGTAAAGAAAACAAATAATAACAGTAAAATGGTGATGTTCATTTAAGGGGGCCATTTTAGGCCCATATCATATATAGTCATGTATAGTCCATTCAAATCTATAATTTTTTAATTTTAATGACGTCATTTCCGTTCGTGAGATATTGACGTTTTAACGATTTTCAGAGGGTCTGCTTGTCCTGTTATCTCCTCCTAAACGAAAAGAGATATTGAGCTTGAATTTTCAGACAAACATTTTGTAGACAAACGATTGTATATGTGTTTAAAGGCATTTATGATTGTCTGGTTTAAAAAGCGTCGAAGCTCGCTCAGAGCCGAAAACTGAGTTTGAATAACGACGTGATTTTTAAAAGTGTTCGTTCTTTACCTCCTTTCTTGAAAATATTTAAACATAACTCATATAGCAAATAAACTTTATTTTTACAAGAGCTTTCGTTTGATATCAAGAAAAAGGGACTGGTTCCTCAAATTAGGGGCCAAAAGGGCTACAAAGTTCTTATTTCATAGCACTTTACTGAGAAATATTTTGTAATATGTTTAAGAAGCAAAAATTTTCATCTTTTACCTATAAATTTACCTATAAAAAATTATTATGCGTTACGTAATTAAGGGTTTTAAGGGGCCAGCAGTTTAAAACTTTCATCAAAAATATCACGAAAAGAACTGATATTTTAAAAGCAATATAGAAAAAAAGATGCTAAGAATGATGTTTTAAACAACTTTCAACCTTAAAAACTTCGTTATCAACTCCAAAAGGAGATAAGGGGTCGGCCCCTAAAACGTCCATTTTCAGATAGCTCAAAAACAATAACGAATTTCTAAACACTTGTTAAACAAAATATGTTTAATATCAAAAGATCTTTCATATGATGTCAAGAAAAAGAGGCTAGCCCTTCAATGTAAGGGCCAAAAGCGCTATAAAGTTTTTCTTCTATAGCACTTTGCTGAGAAATATTTTGTAATTTGTTTAAGAATCAAAAATGTTCATCTTAAACATATGGAACTATCCATTATAAAACCTTTATCATGCGTTACGTAAATAGGGGTTTTATGGGGCCACAAGTTCAAACCTTCGATCAGTTATATCTCAAAAATGAAAAAAACATTTTGAATAGCAATATGGAATAAAAAATGCTAAGAAAGATGGTCTTGTCAATATTCAACAATCGAAGTTTTGTTATATGGCCCAAATAAGGAGATAAGGCGTGAATCCCTAAAGTGGTCTTTACCAAATAACTCAAGAACGATAACAAATTTCTAAATACTTGTTGAACAAAATATGTTTAATATCAAAAGATCTTTCATTTCAAGGAACGGGGCAGCCCTTCAATCTAGGGGCCAAAAGGGCTCTAAAGTATTTATTCCATAGGACTTTACCAAGACATATTTTGTAATTTGTTTAAGAGACAAAAATGTTTATCTTACACATATTAAAACTATCCATTATAAAATCTTTATCATGCGTTCCGTAATTAGGGGTTTTAAGGGACCAGAAGTTCAAAACCTCGACCAATTATATCTATAAAAAAGACAAATATTTTGAAAAGCAATATTGAATACTAAATGCTTAGAATAATGCTCTAGTCAATTATCAACCATCGAACTGTTGTTATATGTCTCCAATAAGGAGATAGGGGGTTAGTCCCTAAAACAGTCTTAACAAAACACACTAGCAACAATAACAAATTTCTAAACACTTGTTGAACAAAATATGTTTAATAGCAAAAACCTTACATTTGATATCAAGAAAAAGGGGCTTGCCCTACAATTTAGGGGCCATAAAGGCTCGGAAGTTTTTCTATTATAGCACTTTACAGAAAAATATCATGTTACATGTTTTGGAAGAAAAAATGTTCATCTCAAAGTTATTAAACAATGAATTATAACTATTTTATCATGCGTTCCGTATTTATGGGTTCAAAGGGGCCAGAAATCCAAAACTTTGATAATCTATATCTCAAACAGAACAAGTATTTTGAAAAGCATTATTTTGAAAAGCAATATAGAATAAAAGATGCTGAGAATGATATTTCTAACAAAATTCAACCATCAAAATTTGTTATGTGGTCCCGATAAGGAGATAAAGGGTAAAATATTAAAGTCAAGGTCATATTGCCTTTAAAAATCGCACGGAAGACCTCCTCGTTGCTCGTAACGAGATCGTGTCTAGTTGTTTTCGTACTGTTTATTTTTCTTATTTTTTTCCCCAAATTTTGTGCACGCGATTTTTCGAACACTATTAGACCGATTTCAACCATTTTTTCACAGACACTGGAACATCGTTTGAATTTTATATGTTTTTGAAATGTTTGTTGTTTACGGCCGAATTTGTAATTTTTATACGACCAAGTTTGTGCACGCATAAACTCAGAGACTATCAGAGATATAAGCATGACATTTTCAGGATACCTAGACTACAGTTTGAAGTTGTTTCTATTGTTTTTGTTTTAGCCAGTGGCGCCATTTCATGGAGCTAGCCTATGTCAGAAAATTGGGTACCAATTTTTATTGTCTTCTTTTCCACAAATTTTGTGCACGCGGTTTCTCAAAAACTATTGGACTGATTTAAACCATTTCTTCACAGGTGATGAGATGTAATCTGAATTTTTTTATGTTTTTAAAATTTTTGTTGTCGTCACTTCCGGTACCGATTTATCGGCGATTTTGTAAATTTTTACGAGCTATTTTGTGCAGAGTTTATCTCAGAAACAATCAGAGATATGACTATGAAACTTTTAGGATAGGTAGTCAATAGTTTAAAGTCATGAACTATTATGTTGCTTTACACAGTGGCGCAATTTCTTTGAGCTCGCCTAGGCACGAAATCTGGGTATGAGTTTTGATTCAAATTTTTAAAGCGTTTTAATCTGTATCTTTTTATCAGTTGATATTTTGTAGAAACATATATAAAAAAAAGTGGTAGATCATCAAAAGTTCTTTCCACCAAAATCAAGATTTATTTAGGGGCCAAGACACTCGTAAACTCTATTACAAATAACCTAAAAACGATAAAGATTTTGTTATGCATTATTGAAGCAAAGTAGTTGATCGTTACAATATCTATCAGAAAAAATAATTGCCACGCCCATTTATTACGTAATTAGGGATTTTTAGGGGCCAAAGTACTTATACTTTGACGCAATATATCTAGAGAGGGAGACATATTTTGTTAAGCATTGTCGAAGAGAAAATATCAATATTGATAATTCTAATCGATTTCATTAATCAAAACATCAATGTCTGTCCCCATTAAGGATCTATAAGGCTGGCCCCTAAAATCTTCAATCATTTGTATCTTAAAAAAACGAAAACAATTCTAGATAGGTGTAAGAACAAAAAATGTTATTATTGGTAAGACTTTTCCAAAAAAAAAAACTGCAAGAAAAAGGGGCTGGCTCCTTTATTTAGGGGCCAATACTCTCGTAATCTCTATTACAGATAAATGAAAACTGATACAGATTTTGTAATACATAATAGAAACAACTTTTTGATCGTTACAATATCTATCAGAAGAATTCACTGCTACGCCTATTTATTACGTAATTAGGGATTTTTAGGGACCAAAGTACTTAAACTTTGACGCAATATATCTAGAGAGGGAGACATATTTTGTTAAGCATTGTCGAAGAGAAAATATCTACACTACAGCCAACGCGGATCCCGTATTTTCCCGCGACACCGTGATGGTGTTTTAATCCTTCCGCGATACACCGTCACGGTATTGTCATCGCGGTGATCGCGGGGCCACGATTTTACCGCGATGGTGTAAGACACCGTAACAGGCGTGCTATCTGTATTAGGGACTAAACCAAGAAGGAAAGAACAAGAGCTGTTTTGATTATTGTTCGAATTTAGAAATAAATATTATTAAAAGAACAGTTCATTTTCTTTGAATTGTTTTTTAACAAAAACTTCTATAAAACTATTGCTGCATGTATTTTGTTAATGTTGTTCAAGAGTCCCAAACCTAGCAATATATTACGCAAATCATGCATATACGTGTACTTGAAAATCAGTAATATTTTAAAGTATTATTTTTTGCATATGATGAGTTGAAAATATGCCACAGATTTAAAGAAGACAAATATTCCGCGATGTACTATTATAAGGTCGCTACCGTAGACATCAACTCAACTTGTATGTTTTCCCCTCAATTTTACTCTTATTTAACTCATTAAATACTTTCCGGCCTCTGCGTCTCTCTCTCTCTCTCTCTCTCTCTCTCTCTCTCGTTTTAAATAAATCGGATTATATGTACATTTAGGACGATCGGTATTAATTATAGTCTAGGCAACGGTATGGTCAATCATGGAACAATTATCACCTTGCAGGACAAGTGTCACCTGAAGAAAATCCCGTAACACGGGTCCCGCGTCTAATGCCTTAAGCCATTTAAATGACAAAGTAGGTGTTAAAATTATGTAACGCTTGCATATACCGGCCACTTCGGAGTATCGAGAGTAAAAGAACAACAGATTATGAATAATGGTACTGCAGTTTGACTTCGAGGGATCAAGGGTTTCGAGAGATCTAGAGAGTAGATTTACTTGGTAATATTGGGGGGGGGGGGGGTGAAGGATATGGACCGGAGACTCACTTCGAGCAAAATAATGCATAATTCAGACAGGTACATTAACAATCAGTCATCCCTGTGTTTACGGGTGTGTAACTATTACATAACACTTCCTGACCATGGCAGCACCCGTGCTCTGACCACGTGCCATAAAGAATTTTATTGAATGCTGAGACTCTCTCCCCCCCCCCTCTCTCTCTCACTCTCATTTCAAATAACAATTTTTTTATGTGAACTGCTAAAGTAGTACATGTAGCCGTAACGGCATTCTGATTGAAATGCACATAATATCACATGTGCTCTGACCACGTGCCGTGAAAAATCTTATCGAATGTTGAGACAACTCTCTCTCTCTCTCTCTCTCTCTCTCTCTCTCTCTCTCTCCAAAATTAAAATATATAAAGTTCTAAGAAAATTGAATTTTTAAACTTTCTTAATTTTAACATGGCTAGAGAAATAAATAATATACCACATATCGGGTAAAGAATTTTTTTTTGCTTATGCACACAAACACAAATCTTTGTTCATATGATTCCCAATTGATTCATTCAAACAATCACATTCTTACCATTTTAAAAAGTACAAATACTAGATGTGTATATAAAATAACTTTAGCTGTGTTCTCAATTACTCTCTCTATTCCTGATTAACCCTGATTATAGTCTGTTCATTAATTGTATTTCAATCGAGTATATCATTAAAACGTTATTTTATGGATGTATTTTGTAAACACTGTGTTATGAATACGCAGAATAATTTCCTTAAATTTAAATTGAAAAACAAATTTTCATTTGTTTAAAATTAAATTATTATATCAAGAAAATTTTGCTTTTTGAAAGAACGGACTATATACTTCTATTTAGCGGACCCCAAGTCACACTAATTGCTGCAGGTCACCCACCCTGACGGCAACCACCCAAATTCTATATACACATACTGTATACGTAATGTTACGCAATTCACCTTCCTCTGTTGGTCAACTGACACTGCGACATTTTAACATGTGATGGATACCCCAGGATAAATTTTTTTTAATGATCATTCATATTTTTAAATCCCGGGTTTTGAACAACAAGCATAAATATTGGGCGACCCTCTGAACATCATACTTTTGCTAGATCGGATAGGAAAATCAATTTTTAAATAGACACGGTTTTAACATTAGCATTTTTGTAAATTGATTGGACTTTTTTTTTAATTTTAAAACGTTTGATAAACAAGTTATACAACTTATATCAATATCTTTCGTTGGCATGGATGTTAGCGCGAGGGGGTCGTCGATATGGTAGAATGGCTACCAGCATATCTATTCAAGTAATGTCGATCACGGGGAAAGACTTGGGTCGCAGCGGTGATCAGCGAGTGCACTTTAAAACATTTTATATCTACATGTATTGTTTTATTCATTAAATGAGTTCTTTAAATGTATTGAAGAGAAATGACCAAGTGTAAGGTATGTTTTGAAGGTAAGAATTAAATATGAAAGATTGTAAATGAAACGCTAATTAGTATCCCTTTCTCGAGGCGAAATAAGATATTTTGGTGAAGCGTTTATTATCGGGTATATAATTATCAATCAAATTCATTGATAACAAAGAATTGTCAGCGATGAATGTGCCAAGATTAATTTATATGTAACCCCATCGAATATACAAAATAGTATACAAAATTCTGTATTAGCATAATTACACCTTCCTTTTATTTCTCCCACTTTTTATTAAATAATAATAAATTGTAACAATCAAGTCCTTTTTATTAAAAAAAAATATGATTTAATATTCATTAATTCTCTCAATCATATTTCCCGTATGAGAAGAAATTGGGGGAGGTAACTCGCGTTAAAAAAAAAACAAGAATAGTTTTCACCTGGGACTGTTTTCACAGTACCGCGACGGTGTGGCCAAGGTGAGAAGCTGTACCGCGAGGATGCGCGGTTTTACCTGAGTTACCAGTGCTAAACCGCGATCAATTTCACACCACGAGGACTCGCGGTAAATACATAAACCGCGTTGGCCGTAGTGTATATTGATGATTCTAATCGATTTCATTAATCAAAACACCAATGTCTGTCCCCATTAGGAATCTAGAGGGCTGGCCCCTAAAATATTCAATCATTTGTATCTAACAAATGGACAACAGTTCTAGATAAGTATAAGAACAAAAATGTTATTATTCATGAGACCTTTCGAATGAACTTAAGAAAAAGGGGCTGGTCCCTTTCATTTGGGGCAAAGAATCTCGTAAACTCTATTACCGGTAACTTAAAAACGATACAGATTTTGTTATGCATTGTAGAAAAAAAGTTATTGGTTGTAACAATATCAGTTTGTAAAACTCATTTCCAAATCCATTGATGACGTAATTAGGGATTTTAGGGGACTAAAATCTTTAATGTGCTGTATGTCAAAGCTTTGCTAAGCATTTTAAACGATTTTGACCATTGTATACATGATCTGAAAGGGGAGTGGTTGAGAGGAATTCAGAAGTTTCATTGATATTTTAATCGTGTCGTTTAAAAATTGACCGGAAGACCTACTTGTTACTCGTAACGAGATCGTATCTAGTTAAGGTCTTCCATTTCCAACGGAAGACCTTATAGTTTTTGTACTGTTTCTTTTAAAATTTGTTTCCAAATTATGTGCACAAGATTTCTCGAAAACTGTTCAACCGATTTCAATTATTTTTTCACAGAAGATGGGACTTGATGTAAACTTAATACATTTTTGAGATTTTTCCTATCGTCACTTCCGGTGTTGTATAGCAGTTTTCCCCCATAGTAGCTTTTCCCCCCGGAAAAGCTACTATATAGTAGCCTTTCCCCCCGGGGGGAAAAGCTACTATATAGTAGCTTTTCCCCCATAGTAGGGTTTCTCCCGCACGTTTTTGGTTCAGATTTTATAAAAAATATTTATGGAAATCCAGTAGGGATTAAAATCAATGTTTCTACACTCCCATGTTGCATACATGTATATCTGCATTCATCTGTACAGGTTAAGTTTCGTTTTGCCGATTTATTATCTTTATAGACGATGCTTAAAGTTGAGCATGTATGTAATGGAATTACACATAGAACTTAATTTACGTAATTTATTGAAAAAAGTTTTACAAGTTAAACACTTATATTCATAATTCTGTGTTCTGAAATTGTATTAAACGAAAATGTTTTAAGAAATCTTGATAAATCTATCAGACTGTTTGTCTGTTTGTAAAAATTTCATCCAGGCTAAACCTCTGTTTTAGAGAAATTTTGTTTCCGATGTTTCAGAGCCCGATTTTTAAAATCCTATTATAATATTTATAGTGCATATTCTTCAGGGTCCAATGTCTCATAAACTACAGATGACCATATCACCATATTTTTTTAAGTTGCAAAGGTTTACCACTTAAAGATGACTCTGAAAATTTCAGCCCTCAGGGTAGGGGCCCTTAATGTTTCAGGGCCCGATGTTTAAAACCCCATTATAATGATTGAATAGTGTTCTATGAGTGGTGACCCGAATCTCAAATTCTAGAGATGACCAATTAACCATATTTTCACAGTGATAGTGGTATACCACTAGTAGATGACACCGAAAATTTAAGCCCCAATGCAGGGTAGGAGCCTTTGTTGTTTTCGAGCCCGATGTTTGAAATCCAATTATAAAGAATATGTATTTTTAGGGCCCCATATCTTAAAAACTAAAGATGACCACTTGAACATATTTTTACGGTCATTTAAAAGTAAAACCATCATTTAAAAATACACAACCACTCATTTCTTTATCAAAATGATTGAAAATTACTTTAATTCTGCTGCTTTTTTTTTAAATTTACAAACAAACTTTTTTAAAAAGGTACGCGGGTAAAATTCATTATTCTTCAAAACATTTAATCAATTCATAAGATGACTAATGATATAATAGATAATTAGATAAATAAATCAATGAACGTTTATTCATAAAAGGAGAAATCGAAAATCAAAAACAAATAACCAACCTCAGCGCATATACGTCTTTTTCATTTGTTAGTTGATTAGAAAAACAAGCTTATATTAAAAAAAAGTCAGCTCATCACAATATATGTGTTGGTTGTTTTTGAGGGTTTTTTTTTTTGTTTTACATTTTTAATTACCCTTATTTAATTGTTCGAAGAAATAATATGGTACACAAGTAAATCTTTATTGCAAAAATATGAAACAAATAGTATAAATTTTTAGGTAATGGAATCGTACATCTTGATTTATATGGCATCGTTTTCAAAATTGTATATTTATAAATCACGTTGCAAACTTAAAAGTGGAAAAATTAGCAAATAGTGAGTGACAATATAAACATAAAGTTAGTTCAGGCTCCATTTCACATTTTCCAAAGTAACCAGGAAAGACACCGACATTGTTCTGGTTGTGAAGACATTTCATTGTTTTTTAAAATGTTTAAATCATAATATCTCGCGTTTCGTAGAAATGTGCTTAAACATATGAATATGCGTAACTTTAAAACGAAATGGTAAACACTAACTTCACATATGCTTTTAATACATAATTAAAATACCCCTTACCCATGATTTAGAACCCAATCAATCAAAGTAAAACTAAAACATTTCAGTTTCTCATCATATCATTGCATCCTGTCTCCCGTTTGATATTTAGCAGAAGAAATATATAATTGTTTTTAAGATCGTCAATTCTAGCGGTATTAATTTAAAATTGATAACCTTTTGGACGAAGGAAATAATACATTTCCACTTTTTATTCCCTTCCTCTACAAAATTAAGTCAAGATTGGTCAGTTAGTTCCCTGGGAGAAGCTTATACATTGATGGTAATACATTGGAAAATTAATAATATTCTAAACCAGCGTATTTTCACTCAAATGTGTTCTCGCCTGTTCATAACGTCGAAGTCAAAACTGTGGATAAGCATCGATTAGATGAAAAAGATTCGAGGTATTCCGAAATCCGTGTAAAAGGTGTTCCAAAAAGGGGTGAGAACAGGTGAAATAAACGATGATGACACATGCATGTTATGAAGGCGCATGCATTAGTTCATATTTGGGGTTGAAAAACCATGTATTTTATTCTATGTATTAATAAATGCCATAAGTATCCTTTTTTGTGAGAAATCAATATCATATCAGTTATTGCAAATTATTGTCACGAGTGGTCCGCAATAAACATGGCCGGAAAGTAAAAATGGGGGAAAATCCACTATATAGTAGGTTTTCCGTGGGGGTAATCTGGCTATAAAAAGGGGGAAAGCCCACTATATAGTCAGCTTTCCGTGGGGGAAAAACTGCTATATAGCCATTTTTCCGGGGGAAAGATGGCCATGGGGAAAAGGCACTATATA
Source organism: Magallana angulata (assembly GCF_025612915.1). NCBI lineage: Eukaryota > Metazoa > Mollusca > Bivalvia > Ostreida > Ostreidae > Magallana > Magallana angulata. The sequence goes on along the minus strand of NC_069118.1, from coordinate 27,190,925 downwards.
ACACCGGTACTGATTTATCGGCCATTTTGTACATTTTTACGACCTATTTTGTGCAGAGCTTATCTCAGAAACTATCAGAGATACGACTATAAAATTTTCAGGATAGGTAGTCTATAGTTTGAAGTTGTGCACTAATATGTTGTTTTACGCCAGTGGCGCCATTTCCTGGAGCTTGCCTGGGCAAAAAAAAATTGGGTACGAATTTTTATTCAAAATGTTCACTTTTTTATTAGTTGATATTTTGTTAAGACATATATAGCAAACGTAGTAGATAATCAAAAGTTCGTTCCAACAAAATCATGAAAAAGGGGCTGGCCCCTTTTTTTAGGGGCCAAGACACTTGTAAACTCTATTATAAATAACATGAAAACTATAAAAATTTTGTAATGCATTATAGAAGCAAAGTTGTTGATCGTAACAATATCTATCAGAAGAAATGATTGCCACGCCAATTTATTACGTAATTAGGGATTTTAAGGGACCAAAGTACTTAAACTTTGACGCAATATATCTAGAAAAGGATGCATATTTTGTTAAGCATTGTAGAAGAGAAAATGTTTGCATTTATGATTCTAATCGATTCCATTTATCAAGGCACCATAGTCTGTCCCCATTAAGGATCTAGAGGACTGGCCCCTAAAATATTCAATCATTTGTATCTAACAAATGGACAACAGTTCTAGATAAGTATAAGAACAAAAATGTTATTATTCATGAGACCTTTCGAATGAACTCAAGAAAAAGGGACTGGCCCCTTAAATTAGGGGCCAAGACACTCGTAAAGTATATTACACATACCTAAAAAAGATAAAGGTTTTTTAATGCATTATCGAAGCAAAGAGGTTTTTTTTAAAAAATTTTATTGTCATTTTCATAATTATTACAAGGAATCAAAGAAACAAAGCAAATATTTATTGGCACTCACACATCCTTTCATACACTTGCACACATAAATATCAGAAACACGTTCTATTTGTTTACAGGAAAATTAAATTTCAAAAATATTTTTCCAGTTTTACCATTGTTTGTCAAATTTTAACATTTCACATGATTTAATTGATATGTATCTTTCAACCTTATATTTGAAATAGATATGTTGTAGTAGTCCCTTTAAGTGAGGGATCTTTTTTTGTTTCAAACAGTTAAAAATATACTGTTTGATATACAAAATTATAAAGTTTACAACTTTGTTACCTTGATTTAGAGGTATTTTACCAAATATTACATTATTAACTTTAAAACTAATTCTATTTGTAGTTTTACAATAGATATGCATGCTGAGTTTATTTCATAATGGCAGTATTTCTAAACATTTAATAAATACATGTTGAATTGTTTCTACATCTTCTTTGCAAAAAGAACAACAATCATCAGTGCTTACATTGATTGTTTTAAGATAGTATTTTGTAGGCAACATTCTGAAAAGAATTCTGCACTGAAGCCATTGTACTGAGGTATCAGCACTTGTTTTAAAACATACTTTAAAGAACTCTTTAACAGAAACATTAATTTCTAGTTGCATGGATAGTTCAGTGTTCCATTTCTGAATGGAACTAGGTATAATATCTTCACTATTAATAAGATTGTACAAGATTTTCGAACTTTTTCAAACAATAAAACATACTCAAAGTAAAATGGAATGTATGGATAGTAGTATCTTTTAACATCAGATCTTTTTATAGACTGAGATCTTAGGAAACTAGATATTGCATTAATAACACTGTTGTATAGCATTGTACATACATTAGACAGTCTATAATTTTGTGCAACATCATGCTGTTTCAAAAACTGACCATCTTCATTTAGAAAGTCACCTATAGTTTTAATACCATGTTCATACCAATTATAAACAATGACATGTTTATTACCCACACATATATTTGTATTGTACCAGATTGGCATAGCACATACATTTGTTGTAGATAATGAATAGTCAATTGTTCTTAAAACATTAAACCATGAGTGTAGAACATCTTTCCAAAAATTATTACTATGATTTATTATGTTTTGTACATATTTGTCACCAAAGTCTAACAAATGCTTTACCACTTTGTTGCTATGAATGGCTAAAAAAATATCCGTCCATGGTTTGTTGTCTTTTGTTAACCTCTTTATCTATGAACATTTTAATGACACTAAAAAATTGTTAATATCCAACATTTTAATACCACCTTTTAAGTAGTCTTGAGTAATGAGTTGTCTCTCGACTTTATCTATTTTTGAATTCCATATAAATTCATAAAAAAGATTGGTAAGGGAAGAAATAATTTCTTTATCTGGACTTGGAAAGGAAATAAAAAGGTGATTGAGTTTTGGAAGAAGTAATGTTTTAACTACAGTAACTTGACCAAAAGGAGTAAGAATTATCCTTTTCCACTGTTGTATTAAAGTTTTGATTTTAGGTATTTGAACACAATAGTTTAGACTAACAATTTTTTCTATCTCAACAGAGAGTTCTATTCCTAGCAGATTGAATTTTGTACAACCCCACTCCAGTTTCCATCTTGTATGATGGTATACTTGTTTAGAAATTTTTTAGAACCTATCCACACATTTTTGTTTTTGACTATTTATCTGCAATCCTGGAAAAGTTGAAAAAAGATCTATGGTATCCAGAGCAGCAACAAGGGATTCTGAAGAACCATCAAGCACCAAGGTTGTGTCGTCAGCATATTGGGATATTTTATGTTCTTTTCCATTGGCCACAATGCCTCAAATATTTACATTTTGTTTAATAAGGATAGCTAATATTTCTGCACAAAGAATAAAAAAATAAACAAATGTATAAAAAAAACCTAGCTTTTATTTTCATAAACCTCTTTTGTTCGTCCGTTTCGGACTCGAGACAAAAAACCTAGATTCACCAAGATCGCAGATTTGGCAGAGAATATCGATATTTCATCGTATCATATGAAAACAAAATCGGACGGAAGACCTACTCGTTACCCTTAACGAGATCTAGTGTTTTCGTACTGTTTCTTATTATTTAGGTCTTCCGTTTCCAACGGAAGACATTATTGTTTTCGTACTGTCTCTACTTCTTATTTTTTTCCACAAATTTTGTGCACGCGATTTCTCAGAAACTATTCAGCCGATTTTGACCATTTTTTGCACAGATGATTGCCAGAGGTCATAATTCTAGACGTTTTTTGAAATTTTGAAATCGTCACTTCCGGGACCGAGTAATGGCGGATTTTCTATCTTTTTTACGACCTATTTTGTGCAGAGCTGATCTCAGAAACTATTCAATATTGAATACGAAATTTTCAGGATAGGTAGTCTTTAGTTTGAAGTTGTGCACTATTATATTGTTTTACGCCAGTGGCGCCATTTCATGGAGCTCGCCTAGGCACGAAAATTGGGTACGAATTTTCATTCAAAATTGTCATACGTTTTGATCTGTATCTTTTTATAAGTTGATATTTTGTTAAGATATATATAACAAAAGTGGTAGATAATCATAAGTTCTTTCCAATAAAATAAAAAAAGGGTCTGGCTCCTTTTTTTAGGGGCCAAGAGACTCGTAAACTCTATTACAAATAACCTAAAAACGATAAAGATATTGTAATCCATTATAAAGCAAAGTTGTTGATAATACCAATGTCTATTAGAAAATATCATTGCCACGACCCTTTATTACGTAATAAGGGATTTTTAGGGGCCAAAGTACTAAAACTTTAACACAATATATCTAGAGAAGTAGACAAATTTTGTTAGACATCATAGAAGAGAAAATATTTACATTTATGATTTTAATCGATTCAACTTATCAAAACACCTATATCTGTCCCCATGAGGGATCTAAAGAGCCGGCCCCTGAAATATTCAAACATTTGTATCTCAATGATGAACAATTTTAGATGGGTTTAAGAACTAAAAATATTTGTATTCTTAAGACTTTTAAAAAAAAAATCAAGAAAAAGGGGCTGGCACTTTTAATCAGGGGCCAAGACACTCGTAAACTCTATTACAAATAACTTTAAGATGATACAGATTTTGTAATGCATTATAGAAGCAAAGTTGTTGATCATAACAATATATATCAGAGAAAATCAATGCCACGCCCATTTATTGCGTAATTAGGGATTTATAGGGGCTAAAGTACTTAAACGTTGGCGCAATATATCTGGAAAAAAATATTTTGTTACGCATTGTAGAAGAGAAAATGTTTGCATTGATGATTTTAATCAATTCCATTAATGAAAGCACCATTATCTGTCCCCATTAAGGATCTAGAGAGCTGGCCCCTAAACTATTCAATCATTTGTATCTCAAAATATGAACAACAATTTTAGATGGTTGTAAGAACAAAAAATGTTAGTATTCGTGAAACCTTTTAAATGAACTCAAGAAAAGAAAATTGACAATCGCATACATTATCTGAAAGGGAGTGGTTGAGGGGAAATTCTGAAATTTTATTGATATCTTAATCGTATCGTTTAAAAAATTGAACGGAAGACCTACTCGTTACTCGTAACGAGATCGTATCTAGTTATTTAGGTCTTCCGTTTCCAGCTGAAGACCTTATTGTTTTCGTACTGTTTCTTATTAAGGTCTTCCGTTTCCAACGGAAGACTTTATTGTTTTCGTACTGTTTATTATTATTTTTTTTTTCCAAATTTTGTGCACGCGATTTCTCGAAAACTACTCAACCGATCTCAACAATTTTTTCACAGATGATGGGACATTATCTGAATTTTATATGTTTGTGAATTTTCTGTCGTCGTCACTTCCGGTCCGGATTTACGGTTGATTTTGTAAATTTTTACGACCAATTTTGTGCAGAGCTGATCTCAGAAAGTATAAGAGATATGACTTTGAAATTTTCAGGATAGGTAGAGCATGGTTTGAAGTTGTGCACTATTTAGTTGTTTTGCACCAGTGGCGCTATTCCTTGGAGCTCGCTGAGGCATCAAAATGGGGTACAAATTTCGAATCAAAATTTTCATATGTTTTGATCAGTATCTTTTTATCAAATGATATTTTGTTAAGACATATACAACAAAAGTGGTAGAAAATTAAAAGTTCTATCCAATAAAATCAAGAAAATGGGGCTGGCCCCTTTAATTAGGGACCAAGAGACTCGTAAAGTCTATTACGAATAACTTGAAAACGATAAATATTTTGTTATGCATTATAAAATCAAAGTTGTTGATCTCTACATTATCGGTTTGAAAAAGTCATCGTCAGGCCCATGTTTGACGTAATTAGGGTTTTTATTCTTTATCTTCAAACTTGGGGGGGGGGGGGGAGGGGTTAATTTTGAAATTGTATCGATATATCATGGTATCATTGAAACTAAAAAAAAACAAAAAATCGGACGGAAGACCTATTCGTTACTCGTAACGAGGTCGTATCTAGTTAAGGTCTTCCGTTTCCAACGGAAGACCTTATAGTTTTCGTACTGTTTCTTATTATTTTTTCCCCCATATTTTGTGCACGAGATTTCTCGAAAATTGTTCAATCAATTTCAACCATTTTTTCACAGAAGATGGGACTTGATGTAAACTTCATACATTTCTAAGATTTTTCCTGTCTTTACTTCCGGTACCGATTTATCGGCCATTTTGTACATTTTTACGACCTATTTTGTGCAGAGTTGATCTCAGAAACTATCAGAGTTATGACTATGAAATTTTCAGGATAGATAGTCTATAGTTTGAAGTTGTGCAGTATTATTTTGTTTTACGCCAGTGCCGCCATTTGTTTGAGCTCGCCTGGGCACGAAAATTGGGTACGAATTTCTATTCAAAATTTTCATACGTTTTGATCTGTATCTTTTTATGAGTTGATAGTTTGTTAAAACATATATAACAAAAGTATTAGTTCTTTCCAACAAAATCAAGAAAAAGGGGCTGGCCCCTTTATTTAGGGGCAAAGACACTCGTAAACTATATTACAAATAACTTAAAAACAATAAAAATGGTGTAATGCATATGCATTATAAAAGCAAAGTTGTTGATCGTAACAATATATATCAGAAAAAATCATTGCCACGCCCATTTATTACGTATTTAGGGATTTTTAGGGGCCAAAGTACTTCAACTTTGACGCAATATATATAGAAAAGGAGACATGTTTTGTTAAGCATTGTAGAAGAGAAAATGTTTGCATTAATGATTCTAATCGATTCCACTAATCAAAACTCTAAAGTCTGTCCCCATTAAGGATCTATAGGGCTGGCCCCTAAGATATTCAATCATTTGTATCTCAAAAATGATCAACAATTTAGATGGGTGTAAGAACAAAAAATGTTAGAATTCTGAAGACCTTTTCAAAGAAATCATTGAAAAAGGGGCTGGCCCTTTTATTTAGGGTCCAAGACACTCGTAAACTCTATAACAAATAACATTAAAACGATTTAGATTTTGTAATGCATTATAGAAGCAAAGTTTTTGATCGTAACAATATCTATCAAAAAAAAAAAAAAACAATGCCGTGTCCATTAATGACGTACTTGGGAATTTCTAGGGGCCAAAGTACTTAAACTTTGACGCAATATATATAGAAAAGGAGACATATTTTGTTAAGCATTGTAGAAGAGAAAATGTTTGCAATTATGATTGTAATCGATACCATTAATAAAAGCATCAATGTCTGTCCCCATTAAGGATCTAGAAAGCTGGCCCCTGAAATATTTAACCATTTGTATCTCAAAAATGAAGAACAATTTTAGGTAAGTGTATAAACAAAAACTGTTAGTATTTGTAGGACCTTTTGAATGAACCAAGAAAAAGGGGCTTACCCTTAAATTAGGGGCCAAGAGACTCGTAAAGTCTCTAACACCTACCTTAAAAACGATCCAGATTTTGTAATGCATTGTAGAAGCAAAGTTGTTGATCGTAACAATATGAGTTTGTAAAACTCATTGCCACACCCATTGATGACGTAATTAGAAATTTAAGGGGACTACAATCTTAAATCGTTAATGTGCTGTATGTGAAAAAGCAAAACTCTTTGTCAAGCAATTGAAAGGATAATAACAATCGTTTACATTATCTTAATGGGAGGGGTTGAATGGAAATTCTAACATTTCATTGATATTTTAATGGTATCGTTTAAAAACTGAACGGAAGACCTCCTCGTTACTCGTAACGAGATCGTATCTAGTTATTATTATTTTCCAAATTTTGTGCACGAGAAGTCTCAAAATCTGTTCGATCGATCTCAACCATTTTTTCACAGGTGTTTGAGCGTGATCTAAACTTCATACATTTTTCTTAATTTTTACGTAGTCACTTCCGGTACCGAATTATCGGCCATTTTGTATGTTTGAAGGTTATAGAAGCAAATATGTTTATCTCACTGTTATGTATCCAAGGAATGTAAAGATTTTATTATGTGTTACCTATTTAAGGGTTTTAAGGGGCCAAAAGTCCAAAATTTCAGGTAGACTATAGTTTGAAGTTGTGCAGCATGTAGTTGTTAAACGTCTGTTGCGCCATTTCTTGGAGCTCGCCTGGGCGCAAAAATTGGGTACGAATTTCCACTTAAAATTTTCACACGTTTTGATCTGTATCTTTTTATCAGTTCATATTTTGTTAAGACATATATAACAAAAGTGGTAGAAAATTGAAAGTTCTTTCCAACAAAATCAAGAAAAAGGGGCTGGCCCCTTTATTTAGGAGCCAAAGCACTCGAAAACTTTATTACAAATAGCTTAAAAACGATAAAGATTTTGTAATGCATTATAGAAGCAAAACTGTTGATCGTACCAATATCTATTAGAAAAAAATCATTGCAACGCCCATTTATTGCGTAATTAGGGATTTTTAGGGGCCAAAGTACTTAAACTTTGACGCAATATAACTAGAGAAGTAGACAAATTTTGTAAGACATCATAGAAGAGAAAATGTTTGAATTAATGATTTAAATCGATTCCAGTTATCAAAACACGAATTTTTGTCCCAATTAAGGATCTAGAGGGCTAGCCCCTGAAATATTCAATCATTTGTATCTCAAAAATAATCAACAATTTTAGATAAGTGTAAGAACAATAAATGTTAGTATTCTTAAGACCTTTTCAAAGAAATCAAGAAAAAGGGGCTGGCGCCTTAAATAGGGGGCCAAGGCACTCGAAAACTCTATTACAAATAGCTTAAAAATGATAAAGATTTTGTAATGCATTATAGAAGCAAAGTTGTTGATCGTACCAATATCTATAGGAAAAAATCATTGCCACGCCCATTTATTGCGTAATTAGGGATTCTTAGGGGCCAAAGTACTTAAACTTTGACGCAATATAACTAGAGAAGTAGACATATTTTGTAAGACATTTTAGAAGAGAAAATGTTTGAATTAATGATTTAAATCGATTCCAGTTATCAAAAAACGAATTTCTGTCCCCATTAGGAATCTAAAGGGCTGGCCCCTAAAATATTCATACATTTGTACCTCAAAAATGATCAACAATTTTAGATGGGTGTAAGAACAAAAAATGTTAGTATTCTTAAGACCCTTTCAAAGAAATAAAAAAGAAAAGGGGCTGGCCCCTTGAATAAGAGGCCAAGGCACTCAAAAACGCTATTACAAATAACTTAAAAACGATAAAGATTTTGTAATGCATTATAAAAGCAAAGTTGTTGATCGTACCAATATCTATTAGAAAAAATCGTTGCCACGCCCATTTATTACGTAATTAGGAATTTTTAGGGGCCAAAGTACTTCAACTTTGACGCAATATAACTAGAGAAGTAGACATATTTTGTTAGACATCATAGAAGAGAAAATGTTTGAATTTATGATTTAAATCGATTCCACTTATCAAAACACGAAAGAAGAGAAAATGCTTGCATTGATAATTCTCATCGATTCCAGCAATCAAAATACCAATTTCTGTCCCCATTAAGGATCTAGAGGGCTGGCCCCTAAACTATTCATACATTTGTATCTTAAAAATGATCAACAATTTTAGATGGGTGTAAGAATGAAAATTGTTAGTATTCTTAAGACCTTTTCAAAGAAATCAAGAAAAAGGGGCTGGCCCCCTTTTTTTGGGGGGGGGGGCAATAAACTCGTAAAGTCTATTACAAATTACATAAAAACGATTAAGATTTCGTAATGCATTATTAAAGCAAAGTTGTTAATTGTAGCAATATCTATCTGGAAAACTCATTGCCACACCCATTTATTACGTAATAATGGATTTGTATACATTATCTTAAAGTGTGGGGGGGGGGGATAATTCTGAAATTGTATCGATTATTCATGGTATGATTTAAAACAGAAATCGCAAAGAAGACCTACTCGTTACTCGTAACGAGATCGTATCTAGTTATTAAGGTCTTCCGTTTCCAACGGAAGACCTTATTGTTATTGCTTTGTTTCTTTTCCTCTATTATTATTATTCTTTTATTTTTCTCCCACGTTTTCTCAAAAACGCTTCAGCCGATTTTAATAAAACTTTCAGATCTTGTTTATGACAAAATTTGTAAGACAATTACGTGGGATTTTTTCGGTCGTTACTTCCAGTCCCGAGATATTAAAGACTTTATGTTTTTGCTTGTTCACGAGTTATCTCCAAAAGTATTTAAGGTAGAACTTTTAAATTTTCAGGGATGGTAGAGAGTGTCCAGCCGCAGTGTACTACGTATATCCGAACGCCCGCCGTCACTTCCGGTCGTCACCGGAAGGAAACCAAAAAAGTCATTTTTTAACTTTTTGTTTTGAGATTTTAGGCTTCAAAGTCTTGAAGCGAGAGTCCGCCGTAGCTCAGTCGCTTAAGTGGTGGACTTGTGCCCAGGCGACCCGGGTTCAGTTCCCGAGTGTCGAACGTTTTTTCTTTCTTAATTGAGGTTTGTTTAACGATTTTATCTTTAAAATGGTGGATTTTAATGTTTTCCGTTTTATATTTATTGTTAATAAGAATAATAGTATTTTTTTTTCATTACAAATAGATAGCTTGTTTCTATCAGCAGTTCGCTAAATTCAAACGCTCGTCGCATCGCAGGCATCAAAGACGTGCCGCCGAAGTACCCCTGCAGTACGCTGGGTCGCTTTGCTGGCATCAAAGAAATGCCGCCATCTCAATGACACACACAAGATTTAGCAATGCACCCACGTTTAAATAAGTATTCAACAGTACCTGAAAAGGAGGACTGATTAGTATTTATTCACATATATAGATACACGCATGCATGTATATAAATGTGTTTATTGACATACGTTGCTAATATAATGATTCCCTAAACACTATAAAAAACTAGAAAATCTCTCTCTCTCTCTCTCTCTCTCTCTCTCTCTCTCTCTCTCTCTCAAGTACAAATGTTTTAGCATTTAAATAAGAACTAGTACAGGTAACATGCAGTAAATTGGATAGAGGCTAAATCTACATTGCCGTCCAAAAATCCTAAACATGTATTTATTTCAAGTTACGGGATAATGTCTATGGATTCAAATAATTTGAAATTCATTGTTTAATGATTGTCTTCATACTGATTTGAAGTCAACGCTAAAAAGTCATTTTTATTAAAGATAGTGGACTTTTTCCTTTTGTTGTGCATGTCTATATACTGATACAAATCTGTTGCCTGTCTGGGATTAAGAAAAACATCAAAAGTTTATACACGTAACTATACAAACGAACGGGTGACTGCGACAAGGTTTGAACACTGACCAGCCGTTTATGAGTGTTTGAGCCTAAGATAAACAGATGTTAAAAAATCAATAGTTACATCTTTCAAACAACGCTTATACATTGTTCTAACATATGTATTTTGTTTAGAAATTGTGTTATTTGTGATATTTAGAATTTAATATAGAAGTCACCGACTGAACCCCCCCCCCCATTCATAAAATCATTTAGTTTTTCTGGCCCGATTTCCCTTGATCTTTGATCGTGGGCCTTTAATTTCAACTAAGTACCATTCTAGATTACTGTACTAATTACCAGACCAATTTTTGTTCATTATTAACAGAGTTATGAAGTTTTTGGCATTTGAGTTTCAATGGTCGTGATTGACATTTACTGTAAAAAAAAAACTCATAACTCCCAAGCCCTTCACTCAATCCTAATGAAAATTCGTGAAAATGAACCTCGGACACCATTCTTATTTTCTGCTAAATATGCAGCGGATTGAACAATCAAGACGAAATTCCTGAGATTAAACGGCGCTTATTGCTTATACTGGGAAATTAAATTTACACAGTACACGCACCGACCCCCCCTCCTCCTATTCACAAAATAATTTAGTTTTTCTGGCCTGATTTTACTGGATCTTTCGACTTGAACCTTTATTTTCAACCTAGTTCAATTCTAGATTACTGTACTACAAGAAATGACCGAATCCGAGATCCACACCTCAAAATTCTATTTTCGATTTATTTACGACGAAAATCAAGCTTAGGTCTTTTCGTCCCCCCCCCTCCAGACACAAACACGCATCAATATTTCAAATGACCTCGCACTGTTACCAAACCTGAATAGTCAGACATCTTACACGTTGTTTTTCATCTCATACAAAAACTCAGCTCTTCTCCCGGGCGGAAACGCCCCAAATTCAAAGACAAATTCGGGAATTATTTTGCGTCAGCCATGTTTTGAGACATCTGCAAAGGCTGTGTGTTCTAATCTCGCCGGAGCCAAGATTTGTTCTTTCTCTCTATTTCTTTCTCTCCTTTTCATTTAATTTTCTAACTAAAATATTCAACATAAAAGGGTTGTTGGACTAAAGTTCAAGTTGAAAAACACTTTTCAATTAAGATTTATACAAAAACAGTCTTTTATTATTAGGGTCTTCCGTCTTCATCGGAAGACCCTTCTATTCTTATTGTTATTAAGGTCTTCCGTTTACAAAGGAAGACCCTCTTTTTTTTCTCCGGTTTCTTTTTATTACAGGTTATTAGACGTGTTATCAGGTCAAAAGACCTCTTATTTAATATGAAATAAAATGGGGCTGGTCCTTCAAATTAGGGATCCAACGGGGTGTATAATTCTTCATCCATCGCTCTTTAAGATCACATCTGCATTTCCTGATATGTTTCGTTTATGAAGAGAAAAGGAAAGGTCATTTCCTCTTCTAAAAATCGGACGGAAGACCTCCTCGTTGCTCGCAACGAGATCGTGTCTAGTTATTATTATTATTTTTTCCACAAATTTTTTGCACGCGATATCTCGAAAACTATTCGGCCGATTTCCACCATTTTTTAACCGATGATTGCCAGTTGTCATAATTTTAATTTTGAAATCGTCACTTCCGATTCCGATTTACGGCCGATTTTGTAAGTTTTTACGACCAATTTTGTGCAGACATAAACTCAAAGACTATCAGAGATATAACTAGAGCAGAGCTCGTGGCAAAGCCACGAGTGGGTCTTCCGTTGTTGTTGCGGGTTAAAAATATATGTAATATGGTGTCAAACGATTATAATGACTAAACTTTCATTTCTGCTTTTGCTATAAAAACGGGTTGTGATTGAAAGCCTGTATATAAAATGTGTTTTGAACAAGACAGGAAGAAAATGTTTTAGGAAAACTATTTGTCGAACACAGTCTGTGTAATCGTTTCAAAAATTCTATAAAATGTGAGATGTTTAATGGCGAGTTAAATTTTAAAAGGGTAGCAAGCATTGTTATAAACAGTATGTACTCATGATTCATGTCAGGAATTGCAGTTTTTTTTAAAAACCTAACCCGCCTACAAAACACGTAACCTTTTCTCTAAGATAACTTGTTTATTTAAATCTTTCTAAATTTTTGAAGACTATTTGCAAGTTTAAAATTTTTACGTGCTGACAAAATTTAGTAATTAGTCAAAATTGATGGCATCTTTGAGATTTTCTTCAGGGAAATGTGTGTCGTCTGATATTATTTAATGATACGAGTAGATTTGGACATTCAAAATAATATATAATCAGCTAATAAAAAAGATGAGCGGGAGAATTTATGCAAAGGCGAGCATCTAACTTTTACACCAGATGGTGCTGTTTCATAGAGACACCGCTATGTAATGTGAATTTAATAACCTTATATGCAGAAATGAATTTTACTTCTCTCGACGATGTAATAATATGCAAAATCCTTATTTTTATGTCAGTGGGTTGACTAATTAAATTAAAAAAAACAACTTCAATTGCGCTTGCGTAAATTGGAATTCTGGGAAGGAATTAGACAGTCCGTGTTAGAGAAATTCGAAGAAGTTATGAAACTGGTCAGTTTCTAGATCAAACTGTGCATTGATGTATTAAAAGACTATCATTGGTATCGTCTGTAGCCATGGTCCGGAATCCGTATGTGCAGTCATACATTGTATGTACATCGATACACCTATACCTCCTCACCTACAGCCATACAAATGAGGGTGCAACCTTCATATACACAAGCATATTAGTATTATAATTCTGGAAACTATTTATCTTGTATTTAATATATTGGGTATTCATTGTTCACATAAAAGCCACCTATATTCCACTGGCTGTAGCTAACCTTGTAAGTAAATTAAGTTGCATTACAACCTCATAATACACAACTTCAATTAAAAGTTGTTTTTTTTAAATCAATTTCCATACAATTAGCAATAAATAAAATTCCCAATAACGCACATCTATCTCACTTAAGTGTAACTTTGAGAAGCGCATATATTTTTGGGAGGCAGATATATCGCTATATTATAGCCTGCAAGTCAAGTGAATTATCATGGTCTTTCAAAGAAATAAGAAATCCGTCGACAGTTGTAGTACTTTGATGATTTCTATGGCGAACGACTGCATTGCATAATGTAGTCGTATTTCCCAAGAAAAAAATTGTCTTTGTCTTCAAACTTTTAATTATAATATATCATGAATTATTATGTTCATAACTATAAAAGTTTAGCGTGATCAACAGGTTAATTTATTAGCCACATTCTTAGGTTACGAGTTCACATCTTTAATGTGAAGATGATTGACTTAGAATAATAGTCTTATTGTTTATAAAAGCACCCTTCCAGTTGTTACTCAATTACATATGTTCTGAGTTGTGTGCGCTGAAGCGACACAAGATCTTCGGTCGCACGTGGCGATTGAATTAACACAGACTGACCGAATAAACACACGGGTGGGAAAATTAAACACGTTGAGGAGAAAATGTTACACATGAGAAGAAGTCACCAAAAATGATTTTCGACAGATCTGGATATCTTTTCGCCAATTTAAAAAAATCCAGCGCGAGCACTTGTCAGAGGGGCGGGAGGAGGGGGGACACAGCACTGAGTTCGCTTCCACACTGAAACGAACAACCATGTAGAAAAACTACAGAGTGATTAATATGTGACTGATATAATCTATTAATCTTAAGTTGTTTAAAACTCATGTGAATATTCTTTTAAATAATCATCAAATGCCTCAATTCAGGACAATTCAGGACATTCTTTTATCGTGCTAGCACCTACCGCAAACATGTACATGTAACATGGAACTTTGATTATAATTTGATTTGATTTTTAAACTACCTTGTACGCTATCGTATAATTAAATCAATGCTTAATCAACTGTACAAGTAAAATAAATTTATTTATTTTCGTCTTAAATCTATATAATAGTTGAAAACATAATAAAATATACTTCTGTCCGTGCAAAATATGAAACATGAACGCGTGATAAGGTACATATAGAAGAACACGAGCCGACCGCAGATCACTTGTCCACTCGCGCTGGATCTCCTCGGCCATGTGCGAGGGATAATCATCATTTATTATTTTTTTTTTTTTGGGGGGGGGGGGGTAAATTTTTTTAGATATACAAACCAACCATTAATTTATGTCTGACTATGTTTCCGATTTGGAGTAATATCTTTCATTAATATTCAGTTACACTCAAATGTTTAATTAAATAAATACAAGATGGACAAACTTTTATAATCTAAAATTAAAACAGTTCTTGTATTTACGGCTATATAAACTCAAACACGTTTATCTTCATCTAAGTGTGCGTCGCGGTGTGTGAATCCTGTGTATTAGATAACCGCTTACCGCTAGTAGTGCAGCCGTGGCTGATCGGCCGTGGACGAAGGATAGATTACGTAAAGGTACAACGCACAGACACGCACATCTCAGAACCCAGGAAGATTTGAAAAGTTTGCCGTATAACGACCATGTTCTATCAAATAGACGTTCTTTATTTTAAACTTAAAACCCACAATTGATCTTTGTCTGATATTGCTTTAGATTGAGAATGACATTGCTTTTATTAATTAACTGAACGATTTCTTCATTGACACCCAATCGTTTAGTCCATAAACTTTTATGTGTAATCAAAACTACAACAATTTTTGAGTTCGCGACTAAATAAACTCATTTGTGAGAGACGCAACTCGTGTATTAGATAACCGCTGACCGCTAGGTAACCCAGCCGCGACCATGATGACCGATTTTCTCGGCCGCGGGCGAGGGAGAGTTTCGTTCAAATGCCGCGAGTACTGGTCAACACGTATTACTTTTTACCCGAATATTATGCACTACCCGAACACAAAAACAGTTTTATGAGATCAATAAAGTCACAAACAACATTTCTTGCAGCGACGCCCATATCGAAAAATTTACCGTTTTAGAGTTATGAAGCAAATACTTTTAAGGGATCTAGACCCCTCATTTTAGGAACTAGCCCCTTTGTTATGGTATCAAATGAAAGCTCTTGATATTCTGCACAACTTTTATTCTATATGTGTCTAGAAAAAATTTACAACTAAAAAGTTAATGAGCAAAGATATAAGCAAAATTTAACATTTTTTGAAACATAAATTTCGATGTAATTTTTTAAGCAGTATACGTGTGTTAATCAAACATGTAAAACTAGGAGGACAACGTTCAAGATGTCTACATTAAAGATTTGTAAATTAAAACTACTTGCTACGGATCTACTCGGAGCCTTTGCAGGTACACGAGACCCACTAAAAAAATATTCAAAGGGGAATAACTCAAAACCGGAAGTAGCGATTTCACCATATTTTTTGCTACAGTAAGCTATTGTCATTTACAATAAACCCTGAAAATTTGAATAAAATCTAATGACAAACAAGCGAGATATTACAGTTTAAAGAAACGTCTAGAAGAAAAAGAAGAAGAAAAATAATAATGAAGAATTTCCAACAGAATCAGTACAAGGTCTTCCGTTGGAAACGGAAGACCTTAATTATGAAATTATCAGGATAGGTAGACCATAGATTTTAGTTGTGCACAAATTATTTTTTTGGCGCCAGTGCCGCCATTCCTTTGAGCTCGCCTAGGCTCGAAAATTAAGTACGGATTTTGCATCAAATTTTTCATACATTTTGATCTGTATCTTTTTATCAGTTAATATTTTGATAAGACATATATAACAAAAGTAGTAGATAATAGAAAGTTCTTTCCAACGAGATCAAGAAAAAGGGGCTAGCCCCTTTATTTAGGGGCCAAGACACCTGTAAACTGTAATACAAATAACTTAAAAACGATTAAGATTGTGTAATGCTTTATGGAAGCAAAGTTGTTGATCGTCACAATATCTGTCAGGAAAAATTATTGCCACGCCCATTTATTACGTAATGAGGGATTTTTAGGGGCCAATGTACTTAAACTTTGACGCAATATATCTAAAGAAGGAGACATATTTTGTTAAGCATTGTAGAAGAGAAAATGCTTGCATTGATAATTCTCATCGATTCCATCAATCAAAATACCAATATCTGTCCCCATTAAGGATCTAGAGGGTTGGCCCCTTAAATATTCAAACATTTGTATCTCAAAATGATAAACAATTTTAAATAGATGTAAGAACAAAAAATGTTAGAATTTGTAAGACCTTACGATTGAATTCAAGAAAAAGGGGCTGGCCCCTTAAATAAGGGGCCAAGACACTCGTAAACTTTATTCCATATAACTTAAAAATGATAAAGATTTCGTAATGCATTATAGAAGCAAAGTTGTTGATCGTAACAATATCTATCAGGAAAAATTATTGCCACGCCCATTTATTACGTAATTAGGGATTTTAAGGGGCCAAAGTACTTAAACTTTGACGGAATATATCTTGAGAAGGAGACATATTTTGTTAAGCTTTGTAAAAGAGAAAATGCTTGCATTGATGATTCTAATCGATTCCAGCAATCAAAACACCAATATCTGTCCCCATTAAGGATCTAGAGGACTGGCCCCTAAAATATTCAATCATTTGTATTTCAAAAATGATCAACAATTTTAGGTACGCGTAATAACAAAAAATGTTAGAATTTGTGAGACATTTCGACTGAATTCAAGAAAAAGGGGCTGGTCTCTTAAATTAGGGACCAAGCCACTCGTAAAGTCTTTTTCACATACCTTAAAAATAATCAAGATTTTGTAATGCATTACAGAAACAAAGTTGTTGATCATAACAATATCAGTTTGTAAAACTCATTGCCACGCCCATTGATGACGTAATTATTGATTTTAGGGGACTAAACTCTTAAATCTTTAATATGCAAAATGTGAAAAAGCAAAACACTTTTATGAGAAAGAAGGTTTTAGGGGCCGATCCCTTATCCCCTTATAGGAGCCGTTTGACGAAATTTTGAAGGTTGCATTTCGTTAAGAACATTATTTTGAACAACTTGTCTTCTATACTGCATTTCAAAATATTTTTCCTTTCTGAGATATGGGTGATCAAATTTTCGGACATTTGGCCCCTAAAAACCACCAATTACATAACACATGATAAAATCCTTACATTACTTAGATACATAACTGTAAGATAAACATATTTGCTTCTATAACATTTAACAAAATATCCCTGAGTAAAAGGATATATGTAAAAGACTTTAGAGCCCTTTGGTTCCCTTATTTGAGGGGCCAGCCCCTTTTTCTTGATATCATATGAAAGGTCATCTAATTCTAAACACATTTTGTTCAACAAGTGTTTAAAAATTCGTTAATGTTCTGGAACTATATGAGAGAGAAGGTTTTAGGGGCCGATCCCTTATCTCCCTATAGGGGCCGTTTAACAAAATGTTGAAGTATGCTTATTGTTAAGAACATTTATTTGAACAACTTTTCTTCTGTATTGGATTTTAAAATATTTTTCCTTTCTGAGATATGGGTGATCGAAATTCTGGACTTTTGGCCCCTAAAAACCCTTAATTACGTAACACATAATGAAATCATTACATTGCTTGGATACATAACTGTGCGATAAACATATTTGTTTCTATAACATTTAACAAAATATCTCTCAGTAAAGAGCTACAGATTAAAGACTTTCGAGCCCTTTGGACCCCTTATTTGAGGGTCCAGCTCCTTTTTCTTGATTTCAAAGAAAAGGACATGTAAATAAAAACGTGTTTTATTTTACATGTTTTAACAAAATATTTTTCAGAAAAGAGATAATTAAAGAAAACCAGAAAAAATTACAACGTTCTTTACATCTCAATTTTCGGGTCCAGGCGAGCTTCGGCGCCTTTCAAGACAGATCAAAATGAAAATAAAATTACAAACCTACAATCTTTTGTCTACTATCCTTGAAAGTTTAAACTCGATATCTTTTATAGTTAAGGAGAACTTAGAGGGACAAGCGACCCCTTTAAAACCGCTAAAACGTCAATTTCTCAAAAACGGAAATGACGTCATCAAAAAATAAAAAACCTATAAGGTTTCGATCATTATCTATTAGATCTGAAAGTTTCATGGACATCGGTTGAACCGTTTTTGAGAAATCGCGTGCACAAAATTTGTAAGAAAAAAAAGAAAAATAACTAGATACAATCTCGTTGCGAGCAACGAGGAGGTCTTCCGTCCGATTTTTAGAAAAAAATATGACATCATCAACTATGATTTTTGACAACAAAACATGATATGGAAAAAGGGGTGAACTACTAATGCTTTATTGTATCGCTTTTTATAAGTTCTATTACATTGCTTTTTAAAATACTTGCATTTTTTCCAATGAAGATTTAAAAGATTAAACTTGTTGACATCTGGTCCCAAAAAACCCTAATTGGGTAACGCAAGAGAAAATCATTATGTTTTTAGGATATATAAACGTATTATACCTAATCTAGCTTTAATAACCTTTCACAAGATGGCTCTCATTAAAGGGATATAGATAATTTTTTTAGAGCCCTTTGATCCCCTAATTTAAGGGACCTTTCATTTAATATCAAGAAAAAGGTTTCTTGATGTTAAATGAAAGGTCATTTAATTCTGAACACATTTTGTCAACAAGTGTTTAAAAATTCGGTACCGTTCTGGAGATACATGAGAAAGAAGTTTTAAGGGGCTGATTCTTTATCTCCTTATAGGGACCGTTTACGAAAATTTGAAGGTTGCATATTGTTAAGAAAATCATTTTGAACAATTTTTTTTTGTATTGCATTTCAAAATATTTTTCCTTTCTGAGATATGGGTGATCGAAATTTTGGATTTTTGGCCCCTAAAAACCCATAATTAAGTAACACATGATAAAATCATTACATTGCTTGAATACATAACTGTGAGATAAACATATTTGCTTCTATAACCTTTCACAAAATAACTCTCAGAAAAGGGCTACATATTAAAGACTTATAGCCCTTTGGTCCCCTTTTTTGAGGGGCCAGCCCCTTTTTTGTTGATATAAAATGACAGGTCATTTAATTCTAAACAAATTTTGTTCAACAAGTGTTTAGAAAACCGATACCGTCCTGGAGATATATGAGAAAGAAGGTTTTAGGGGCCGATCCCTTATCTCCTTATACGGGCCGTTTAACGAAATTTTGAAGATTGCATATTGTTTAAAATATTAATTTAAACAACTTTTCTTCTGCATTGCATTACAAAATATTTTTCCTTTCGGAGATATGGGGGAAAGACATTTTGGACTTTTGGCCCCTAAAAACCCTTCATTACGTAACACATAATAAAATCATTACTTTGCTTGGATACATAACTGTGAGATAAACATATTTGCTTCTATAACCTTTCACATAATATGTTACAGTAAAGGGCTACATATTAAAGACTTTAGAGCCCTTTGGTCCCCTAATTATAGAGGCCAGCCCCTTTTTCTTGATAATAAATGAAGGGTTATTTAATTCTAAACAATTTTTGTTCAACAAGTGTTCAGAAAATCCTTACCGTTCTGGAGATATATTAGAAAGAAGGTTTTAGTGGCCGATCCCTTATCTCCTTATAAGGGCCGTTTAACGAAAATTTGAAGGTTGCATATTGTAAAGAACATCAATTTGAACAACTTCTCCTCTGTATTGCATTTCAATATATTTTTCCTTTCTGAGATATGGGTGATCGAAATTTGGGACTTTCGGCCCCTAAAAACCCTTAATTACGTAACACATGAGAAAATCATTACATCGCTTGGATACATTACTGTAAGATAAACACATTTGCTTTTATAATATTTACAAAATATCTCTCAGTAAAGGGCTATAGATAAAAGACTTTCGAGCCCTTTGGTTCCTTAATTTAAGGGGCCAGCCCCTTTTTCTTGATATCAAATAAAAGGTCACTGAATTCTAAACACATTTTGTTCAACAAGTGTTTAGAAATCTGTTACCGTTCTGGAGATATATGAGAAAGAAGGTTTTAGGGACCGATCCCTTATCTCCTTAAGGGGCCCTTTAACGAAATTTTGAAGGTTGCATATTGTTAAGAACATCATTTTGAACAACTTTTCTTCTATACTGCATTTCAAAATATTTTTCCTTTCCGAGATATGGGTGATCGAAATTTTGGACTTTTGGCCCCTAAAAACCCTTAATTACGTAACACATGGAAAACTCATTACATTGCTTGGATACATAACTGTAAGATGAACATATTTGCTTCTATAACATTTCACAAAATATCGTTCAGTAAAGGGCTACAGATTAAAGACTTTCGAGCCCCTTGGTCCTCTTATTTGGGGAGCCAGCCCCTTTTTCTTGATTTTAAAGGAAAGGTCATGTAAGTAGAAACTATTTTTACATTACATGTCTTAACAAAATATTTTTCAGAAAAGAGATAATTAAAACAAACCACGAAAAATTACGACGTTTTTTCCATCACAATTTTCGGGTCCAGGCGAGCTTTGGCGCCTTTAAAGCTAGATCAAAATGAAAATAAAATTGCAAATCTACAATCTTTCGTCTACTATCCCTGAAAGTTTGAACTCAATATCTGTTATAGTTTAGGAGAACTTAGAGGGACAAGCCACCCCTCTGAAAATCGCTAAAACGTCAGTTTCTCAAAAACGGAAGTGACGTCATCAATAAAATGAAAAACCTATAAGGTTCAGATGACTCTCTATCAGATCTAAAAGTTTCATGAAAATCAGTCGAGCCGTTTCTGAGAAATCGCGTGCACAAAATTTGTAAGAAAAAAAAAGAAAAATAACTAGACACGATCTCGTTGCAAGCAACGAGGAGGTCTTCCGTCTGATTTTAGAAATTGAGATTTATGTTCGATCTTGATTTTGCTATTTAACAGCAATACATGATTTAAAACAGGAAAAGAGGATCTTCATTTTAAGTGCCTGATACTATTTTATTTCAGGTGTAAGAGTTTTGTTCAACAAGTGTTTAGAAATTCGTCACCGTTCTTGAGATATCTCAGAAAGAATATTTTAGGGGCCGGACCTTATCTCCTTATTGGGGCCGCTGAACAAAAGTTGTAAGGTTACATGTTATTAAGTACATTATTTTGAGCATCTTTTCTTTTATACTGCATTTCAAAATATTTTTTCTTTTTGAGATATAGGTTATCAAATTTTTGGATTTTTGACCCCTAAAAATCCCTAATTACGTAAAACATGAGAAAAATCATTATAATGGTAGGCTACATAACAGTTAGATAAACATATTTGCTTCTATAATCTATTACGAAATATCCCTCGGTAAAGAACTATAGGAAAAAGACTTTAGAGCCCTCTAGGTCCCTAATATTAGGGGCCAGCCCCTTTTTCATGGTATCAAAAGAAAGGTCATTTGATTATAAAGACATTTTGTTCAACAAGTGTTCAGGAATCCGTTACCATTCTTGAGATATCTCAGAAAGAATATTTTAGGGGCCGGTCCCTTATCTCCTTATTGGGGCCGCTGAACCAAATTTTTTAGCCTGCATGTTGTTAAGAACATCATTTCGAGAATCGTCTCTTTTATAGTGCATTTCAAAATAGTTTTCCTTTTTGAGATATAGGTGAGCAAAGTTTTGGACTTTTGACCCCTTTAAACCCCTAGTTACGTAACATATGAGAAAATCGTTATACTGCTTGGCTTCATAACTGTAAGATAAACATATTTGCTGATATAATTTATTACAAAATATCCCTCAGTAAAGAACTATAGTAAAAAGACTTTAGAGCCCTCTAGGTCCCTAATATTAGGGGCCAGCCCCCTTTTCTTGGTATCAAATGAAAGGTCATTTGATTATAAAGACATTTCGTTTAACAAGTGTTCAGAAATTCGTTACCATTTTTGAGATATCTGAGAAAGAATGTTTTAGGGGCCGGTCCCTTATCTCCTTATTGGGGCCGCTGAACCAAATTTTTTAGGTTGCATGTTGTTAAGTACATCATTTTGAGCATCTTCTCTTTTATACTGCATTTCAAAATATTTTTCCGTTTTGAGATATAGGTGGTCAAAGTTTTGGACTTTTGACCCCAAAAAATCCCTAATTACGTAACATATGAGAAAATCGTTATACTGCTCGGCTTCATAACTGTAAGATAAACATATTTGCTTATATAATTTATTACAAAATATCCCTCGGTAAAGAGTTATGGGTAAAAGAGTTTAGTGCCCTTTAGGTCCCTAATATTAGGGGCCAGCCCCTTTTTATTTGATATCAGCAGAAAGGTCTTGTAAATATAAACCTTTTTTACATTACATGTTTTAACAAAATATTTTCCAGAAAAGAGATAAAGAGAGAAAAGCACAAAAATTCACGACGCTTTTGTAATGTAAATTTTCCAGCCATGGCGAGCTTTGGCGCCAGTAGTGTTAAACATACAAAACAACAATCATGCAAAACTTCAATCTTTCGTTTACTTACCGTAAAAATTTGAGATTAATATCTCTTATAGTTAAGGAGAACAACAGAAGACAAAATACCCATATAAAAATTAGAAAAATCTCAATATCTCAAAAACGGATGTGACGTCATCAATACAAAAAATTTCCAATCAAGTTCAGACCACTATCTATCACATCCTCAAATTTGATTGAGATCGGCCGAGCCGTTTCTGAGAAATCGCGTGCACAAAAAAGGGGAAAAAATAATAATAATAAGAATAGGGAAAAAGAAACCGAAGAATAACAAGAAGGTCTTCCGTTGGAAACGGAAGACCTTAATAATAACTAGACACGATCTCGTTGCAAGCAACGAGGAGGTCTTCCGTCCGATTTTTAGAAGGAAATTTGACATCATCGACTTTGATTTTCGACAAAAAAAACATGATATGGAAAAAAGAGTGAAGAACTAATGCTTTTTTGTATCGCATTTTATAACTTCTCTTATATTGCTTTTTTAAATACTTGCATTTCTTCAAACTTAGATAGAAAAGATTAAACTTTTTTACCTCTGTCTCCTAAAAAACCCTAATTGGGTAACGCAAGAGAAAATAATTATATTGTTAGGATATATAAACGTATTATACCTAATTCAGCTTAAATAACCTTTCACAAAATAGCTCTTAGTAAAACGCTATAGATTAAAGACTTTAGAGCCCTTTGATCCCCTAATTTAAGGGGCCAGCCCCTTTTTCTTGAAATGAAATGGAAGGTCATTTAATTCTGAACACATTTTGTCAACAAATGTTTAAAAATTCGTTACCGTTCTTAAGATATATGGGAAAGAAAGTTTTAGGGGCCGATCCCTTATCTGCATATAGGGGCCGTTTAACGAAATTTTGAAGGTTGCATATTGTTAAGAATATCATTTTGAACAACTTTTCTTCTGTACTGCATTTTAAAATATGTTTCCTTTCTGAGATATGGGTGATCAAATTTTGGACTTTTGGCCCCTAAAAACCCTTAATTACATAACACATGATAAAATCATTACATTGTTTAGATACATGATTGTGAGATAAACATATTTGCTCTATAACATTTTACAAAATACCCCCCCCAGTAAAGGGATATAGATAAAATACTTTAGAGCCCTTTGGTTCCCCTAATTTAAGGGGCCAGCCCCTTTTTCTTGATATCAAATAAAAGGTCACTTAATTCTAAACACATTTTCTTCAACAAGTGATTAGAAATTTGTTACCGTTCTAGAGATATATGAGAAAGAATGTTTTAGGGGCCGATCCCTTATCTCCTTTTAGGGGCCGTTTAACGAAATTTTGAAGGTTGCATATTGTTAAGAACATCTTTTAAACAACTTTTCTTCTGTACTGCATTTCATAATATTTTTCCTTTCTGAGATAAGGGTGATCAAAATTTTGGACTTTCGGCCCTTAAAAACCCTTAATTACATAACACATGATAAAATCATTACATTGTTTAGATACATAATTGTGAGATCAACATATTTGCTCTATAACATTTTACAAAATATCCCTCAGTAAAGGGCTATAGATAAAAGACTTTAGAGCCCTTTGATCCCCTAATTTAAGGGGCCAGCCCCTTTTTCTTGATATCAAATAAAAGGTCACTTAATTCTTAACACATTTTGTTCAACAAGTGTTTAAAAATTTGTTACCGTTTTGGAGATATATGATAAAGAATGTTTTAGGGGCCGATCCCTTATCTATTTTTAAGGGCCGTTTAACGAAATTTTGAAGGTTGCATATTGTTAAGAACATCATTTTGAACAACTTTTCTTCTGTACTGCATTTCAAAATATTTGCTTCTATAACATTTTACAAATTATCCCTCGGTAAAGGGCTATAGATAAAAGACTT
Source organism: Magallana angulata (assembly GCF_025612915.1). Lineage (NCBI taxonomy): Eukaryota > Metazoa > Mollusca > Bivalvia > Ostreida > Ostreidae > Magallana > Magallana angulata. The sequence continues at coordinate 27,166,124 of NC_069118.1, read as the reverse complement.
TAGAGCCCTTTGGTTCCATAATTTAAGGGGCCAGCCCCTTTTTCTTGATATCAAATAAAAGGTCACTAAATTCTAAACACATTTTGTTCAACAAGTGTTTAGAAATTCGTTACCGTTCTGGAGATATATGAGAAAGAATGTTTTAGGGGCCGATCCCTTATCTCCTTTTAAGGGCCCTTTAACGAAATTTTGAAGGTTGCATATTGTTAAGAACATCATTTTGAACAACTTGTCTTCTGTACTGCATTTCAAAATATTTTTCCTTTCTGAGATATGGGTGATCGAAATTTTGGACTTTCGGCCCCTAAAAACCCTTAGTTACGTAACACATAATAAAATCATTACATTGCTTAGATACATAACTGTGAGATAAACATATTTGCTTCTACAACATTTTACAAAATATCGTTCAGTAAAGGGCTACAGATACAAAACTTTAGAGCCCTTTAGTCCCTTTCTTTAAGGGGACAGCCCCTTTTTCTTGATTTCAAAAGAAAGGTCTTGTAAATAAAAACTATTTTTACATTATATGTTTTAACAAAATATTTTTCAGAAAAGAGATAATTAAAGAAAACCACAAAAAATTACGACTTTTTTTCATCTCAATTTTCGGGCCCAGGCGAGCTTTGGCGCCTTTAAAGTTAGATCAAATTGAAAATAAAATTGCAAATCTACAATCTTTCGTCTACTATCCCTGAAAGTTTGAACTCAATATCTGTTATAGTTTAGGAGAACTTAGAGGGACAAGCCATCCCTCTGAAAATCGCTAAAACGTCAGTTTTTCAAAAACGGAAGTGACGTCTTCAATATAATCAAAAACCTATAAGGTTCAGATGACTCTCTATCAGATCTGAAAGTTTCATTAAAATCGGTTGAGCCGTTTTTGAGAAATCGCGTGCACAAAATTTGTAAGAAAAAAAAAATAATAATAATAGGGAAAAAGAAACCGAACGAAAATAATAAGGTCTTCCGTTGGAAACGGAAGACCCTAACTAGACACGATCTCGTTGCGAGCAACGAGGAGGTCTTCCGTCCGTTTTTAAGAAGGTGATATGACATCATTGACTTTGATTTTCGATAACAAAACATGATTTGGAAGTAGGAGTGGATTACTAATGCTTTTCTGTTTCATTTTTTATAAGTTCTCTTACGTAGCTTTTTAAAAAAATAATTTGCATTTCTTCCAAATAAGATAGAAAAAATTAAACTTTATTACCTGTAGCCCCTAAAAACCGTAATAAGGTGGCAGGGGACAGTTTTTTTTATACAATTCATTGTAGCCAAGGGATGCATGTCTTCGGAACACTGTAATTAGAATTTCCTCAGTTCCCATTCAGCACAAATACCTTTAATTCACTCTTTATAAGGCCAATCAATAATTTCTGAAGAAAATTACTAGTCAAAACCTGTAAAATTCTCTACATATTGGTTTTAATGAGATTTTGACCCTTTCATATTTTGCTAATTTTTCATGATTTTTCAGCTTTTTAGACCTCCCCCAGTTAATTCCCTGCAGAGGGTTGACCTTCCGTACCGCGTGCATGTTGCACTATCACATGTCAGAAACTTACCGCTGTATAGTTTACAATGTCCCATCCACCTACTTTTCGTGTTATTTTACCTCCCGTCTGTAACTTGCAATTTCACTGTGTAAAGTCAGCACAACAGTCAAAGCCGCAGGTTTCGCATTTTACTTCTGATTCTCATGTACCTAACATAAGGGGCCTACATATTGCATATCAATTTCAACAAGAGACACCCCTCTAACTAATGATAATCATTAAAAATCAGTTCATGAATTTTAGCAACACTCATAAGCCTTCAAGTACAGCAATTCTCATTTTTACAAAAATATTGACGGGTACTTTATTCGAAACTGTCCCTTGCTACCTTTAACATACACTAACATTCTCCGAAAAGTCATCTTGTCCTAAAATTAAAAAGCTTATGCTATTCTGAAAAAAAGTACACCACATTTTGCCAATTCCATTGAGGTTTAAGAAAAATATGGCCATTTAAGTGAACCCACCATTTCCACTTTCCTCTATTTAACACAGATTCACAGGGCTCTCCACAAATAAAGCATCTTTACCTAATCTTTTAGAGGTCAACTGTTGTTCAACCTCCTAAAATAAGAAACCTTATTCAATACTACATACATCTGCTTGATATTATCATGATAAAAGCATCACATCACTTAGAAATACCCTTACATGTATACCCTCCCCCTATCTTTTGATTTTCACAAAAAGTATTAGTTTGAACACTTTAACCTAATATTATGAAACTTGTGGCAGTTTACTTGAGTCATTTCTTACACATATTTGAAAACAACCATCACTGATATTTAAAATTGATCTTTTTTTGGTAAATGGATGATTTGTAGCATTTTTATTCACAAAAAGTAATGTCGCCCTACATGTGATTTCTTGTTTTCATGAAAAACTAAGCCTATAATCATATTAAGTGGATATCTTATATATTCTGGTTTCTAGTCTCCTTTTAACTTTGCTAAATTATTAAGACCTATGAGTGTGATGTGTGTGTTTAATTAAATTGAAATTCAAACACACCCAGGTTCCTGGGGACAGATGAGAATTCAATGAAAAATGTTCAAATTTTTCATGTTTTTCTACATTTTTGATGCATTTATACAATAAAAGGGTAAAAATATGTTGTTTTTTGTTCATTTCAAGAGTAATTATCATAGCAGATGTTATTTCAAGGTCAAATGTACATTTACATATCCTACATGTAAAGGTAATGGAGTCCAGTGGAAAGAGGGGGTGGCTTTTTCAATTCTGTAAATACATCTAAAATACCATTTTTTGATAGGAAGGAGCAAAAACTTGAGTTTTTTGACATATTGTATACTTTGATAACTGCATTTGTCTACATGTAAAGTTCATTTGAAATAAAAATATGCTGTTTTAAAAATATTGGGTGATATAAGTCAGGTTGCTTAATGTTATTTCATAAAATCAGACAGCAAAATGACTGCAAAATCATAAATTTAATGATTTAATTGATAAAAACTGTTTTTAATTAAATTATTTATTCTTATCTCAGTAATTAACTTAAGCCTATTAATTGTCATCAGGATAGGAAATACCAACTCTCTTAGCCAATTTACTCTAGTGGTGGTCATTCTACACATTTAAGAGGGAGTTACTCCCCTTGAACATTTTAGCTAATAAAATCATGTAATGACATCTATAGCAAAGAAAATCATCCATTTTCACAAAATGTATTATTTATGGTACAAAATCCACTCAAAATTACACTTAAAGGAGAAATATGAAAATACCATGTAGTCTTGAAGGTGGCAGGGGACATTTTTTTTTATACATTTCATTGTAGTCAAGGGATGCATGTCTTCGGAACACTGTAACTAGAATTTCCTCAGTTCCCATTCAGCACAAATACCTTTAATTCACTCTTTATAAGGCCAATCACCAATTTCTGAAGAAAATTACTAGTCAAAACCTGTAAAATTCTCTACATACTGGTTTTGATGAGATTTTGACCCTTTCATATTTTGCTAATTTTTCATGATTTTTCAGCTTTTTAGACCTCCCCCAGTTAATTCCCTGCAGAGGGTTGACCTTCCGTACCGCGTGCATGTTGCACTATCACATGTCAGAAACTTACCGCTGTATAGTTTACAATGTCCCATCCACCTACTTTTCGTGTTATTTTACCTCCCGTCTGTAACTTGCAATTTCACTGTGTAAAGTCAGCACAACAGTCATAGCCGCAGGTTTCGCATTTTACCTCGAATTCTCATGTACCTAACATAAGGGGCCTACATATTGCATATCAATTTCAACAAGAGACACCCCTCTAACTAATGATAATCATTAAAAATCAGTTCATGAATTTTAGCAACACTCATAAGCCTTCAAGTACAGCAATTCTCATTTTTACAAAAATATTGACGGGTACTTTATTCGAAACTGTCCCTTGCTACCTAAGGTAAACACATGAAAAAATAATTACAGGGTATATAAACATATTATTATGCTTTTGTAACATTTCACAAAATATATCTCAGTAAAGCGCTACAAATACAATTTTTTAAAGCCTTTTGGTCCCCTAATTTGAGGGGCCAGCCCCTTTTTCTTGATATCAAATAAAAAGCCATTTAATTCTAATCACATTTTTTTGAATCAGTGTTTGAGATTTGTTACCGTTTTTGAGATATTTGAGAAAGAATGTTTTAGGGGCCGATCCCTAATCTCCTTTCAGGGGCCGTTTAACGAAATTTTGAAGGTTGCATATTACTTAGGACATCACTTTGAGCATCTTTCCTTCTATACTGCATTTTAAAATCCTTTTCGTTTCTGAGATATAGGTGATCAAAATTTTGGACTTTTGGCCCCTAAAAACCCCTAATACTCTATTTTATAGTACCGTGGCGCGTGCGCGGCTTTCTTTGAGATGACGCGAGAGATTACGATATTTTGTTTACTGGGTGCAAAATGTTTGGCAACCTATAAGGTCATTATCATTATGGGTGCAAATGACCATTGTTGTGTGGTTCACTGCAGTAACAGGAGATCGGCTTCGCCAAAAGGGTACGCTTTTCATCAGATACCGGCAGCACCGATTTCCCGTCGCAATGCGTGGATCAGAGCGACAGGCAGGAAGCTTGGGAAGAAACGAGGAGAATTGACGATTACACAGAATACGAAGGTGTGTGGTTTACATTTCGTGTCGGGAAGAAAAAGCAACGATCCCACTAATGTTGATTATATTCCCACTCAACACTTACCTCTTCAACATAGCACACCTACTTTAAAACGGCGAACAATAAATAGTGCTGAAAATTACTCCATGGCACTATCGAAAGCGACTTCTAACAAAAGAAAAACGATACAAAGATCAGGAAACCTTCTATTTCCACTCGACTTAAATGATATCCAACATGAAATTGTAGTATCTGATGATAGTGAAAGTGAAAGTACAGGTAATTCAGACATGCCTCTGTATTCTGGTTCTACACCTGATCATACCTACCATAAATTCTGGGTGACACCAACCAATCTCATTGGAGACAACGCAAGCTCTTGTACCGATAATTCATCGCAAACAGTGTGTGATACCAAAAACACCTCAGTACAAACATATACTACAAGTGTGTATAGTTCAATTTCTACTGGTGTTCAAGTGGACACTTTTGAGGGACATACCACAAATCTTACCAATATTCAGCTTAAACAGCATCAAAAGCTTATTAGTGAATTGAACTCAAAAGTTAAAGTTCTTGCTAAGGAAACTGCATGTTTGAATCGAAGACTGTTTTGTGTTGAAAACCTTATGACTTGTGACGAAAAAGCTCAGTTTTACACAGGTTTACCAAATATAGCAACTTTTAAAGCCCTATTTTCCTATTTTGAACCAAAAGCATCAGAAATGACATATTGGCAGGGAAATGAAACTACTGTTAGAACTCACAAAAACAAAGGCCCTTCTAGGAAACTGAATCTTGAAAATGAATTCTTTGCAGTGTTAGTTCGCTTAAAACTGGGGCTTTTGGTTGAAGACATTGCCAACCACTTTGACATCTCTGTATCACTATTTTCTAAAATATTTAACACATGGATTCGTTTTCTGTGTCTTGAGTTAGAGTTGCTTTTTCCATATCCTTGTAGAGAAAAAGTGCAAAGTTTAATGCCAGATTCTTTTAGCAAATTTCCAAACACTCGAATAATATTGGACTGTACTGAAATTCCTATCCAGAAACCTTCAGCTCTAAAAACTCAACGAGAAACATGGAGTTCTTATAAACATCGGAACACCTACAAAGCACTTGTTGGAATTACTCCTGATGGCACTGTGTCCTACGTATCATCTTTGTATGGAGGAGCTGCATCAGATAAATTCATTGTTCAAAACTCGGGTGTTCTTAACCTTATTGAAGCTGGTGACAATATCATGGCTGACAGGGGCTTTGACATTGATGTAGAATTAAAAAAAAAAGGGGGTGCCAGTTTGAACATTCCACCTTTTCGCAACCAAAATTTTCAGCTGTCAAGCGAACAGGTTGAAACTACCCGCCGTATTGCTGAAGTCAGAATCCACGTCGAGCGTGCAATTCAAAGAATAAAAACTTTTCATATTTTTGACAAAACTATGCCACTTAGTTTGCATATTGTTGCAGACGATATTTTCAAAACTTGTGCACTGTTAACCAACTTTCAAACACCTATAATAAAAATGATTCAATGAAATGTGTAGTTCTTGAGGTGATGTTACCGGTAAGTTAAGATCCTGAGTAGTACATCCTTGACTGCAGTTTGGAGAGAGTCTGAATTTAGTACATGTACATGTATCTACTTTATTGAGAGTGTGCTTTCTTTAAAGGCAAAACAAAATTATGTGTTTCTAGTACCGGGTAACCTGACTGGCTCTTCTTTTTTTCTGATTAATTAATATTGCAAATGAAACTTTTAGGTTTGTTGTTTACCAATATCAAAATTGTTGAAATGCAGAACAATACATTTTTAGAGTTGCTTGACCTAAAAGAAAAAAACTTTGAATTCATACAACTACAAAATTTAGGTTATTAGAAGTAATTTGTCATGGTTATCTGTTTTGAAAAAGCTAATTTAAAATTAAAAAAAAAATGGCTATAATATTTGGCATGGCATGATACAGGAAACATGTAATTTTGTGTGACCATACAATAAACAATTTTATCTGGAATTCCTTTTTGATTATGCATATTTGGAATAAAGACCTACAATATACATGTACTACACATAAATTTGTTTTATGTACCCAGTCAATGTCATCAAAATCATCACATGAAATCAATTTTGGGGGATTTTTTTCTTAACCTTGAATGAGAATCACTGAGAATGAAAGATGATTTGGGGGGTTGGGGATGCTAATATCCATTTTAAAATTTTCAGGCTTAGCTGGAGTACATCAAACAATTTTTTTTTAAAGACGAGACAACCATTGGACTCTATCCATACTTGACCTCAGTTCATAGTATCAGCGGTTAAAAATGCCACATGTATATCATTAATAAGTAAAAGTCAAGTTTAAACCACAGAAATGCTGGTGCCCGTTTGCGATTGTGATAATTGATAACCTATTTGTGGTACATGTATTGGTACATGTACTTATGAGTGCATGTGCTTAAATTAGAACATTGTTTTCCTTTGAAACATCATCCATATTTAAAATGCCAATATAGACATTTTATATGTTTTTTCCAAGTCTGCAGAAAAAAAATGTTTTTAAAGATGCATGAACTATTTCATAGTTTAACTGGACATGATTAAATTGTCCATTTTCTGAAAATACTTCAGTTTTGGCTACAAAATTTTCTCTGTGAAAGAAAAGGTAATGATGGACAAAGAATAAACAAAAACAATTTGGTTTAATTTAGTAGCAATACTTGCATGTAAACAATGCTAGGAAAGAAAAACACCAAAAATGAAATGATGCCACTTTTTAATGTACATGTAATCACCTTTAAATAAAGATGTATAATTACATAATTATCCATTAAAATTTAGATATGTCAATGGCCGGTGTAATGAAGAATAATGACCACGGTAGAATAATGACCGGGGGTCATTTTTCGACGTAGAATAATGACCCCCCGGTCATTATTCTACGCAGAAAAATGACCCCCGGTCATTATTCTACGTAGAAAAATGACCCCTTTGTCTGAAGAAAAAGTGTCATTTTCATAAAAATAAGCACACTCTACATGAAGAAAAGTGACCCCGGTAGAATAATGACCCCCTTGTAGATTAAAGTTTTTTCAGTATATTTTTTTATTATTCGTGAAATAGTCTTTACACTATTGTAATGTTTACTGCTGCAGTTTACAGAAAGTGACAGAAATTATATTTCATATTTAAATAAACTTAAAGTGAAAAAGGGGTATATCTTAGAAAATAAAGATCCTTCCGTTATAATAACAAGACATTGGCGTATTGCATCGGGGTATGGTTGTCATCTTAAAGGGGCATGGTCACGATTTTAGTCAAAAATTATTTTTCCGATTTTAATGTTCACAATGCTTCAGTAAGGCATTTTCAATAGGCAACCAAAATTTAAGTGCCATTAGTTGAGTTATAAGCAAGTTACAGAGCTTGCCATTCTTTGCTATGTAAACGAAGCTTCTGTTTACATTTTGAATGTTGAAGTGAAAAGATATTTTACTGGTATTGAACCTATGTAAACGACAACAGGGCACGAGCCTTGTTTACATGACAAAGAATTGTGAGCCTTGTATCTTGCTTATAACTTTACAACTGACCCTCAAATTCCATATGATCAGTAGAAATGCATTCCTTAAGCATTGTAAATGATGAAAACAGAAAAATAGAATTTGACTAAACTCGTGACCATGCCCTTTTAGCAATTACATTTACATATATCGATAGGGCCACTTCGACCTTAGAGCAAAGATGCGAAGTTGCAAAGGCGATTGTGTGAAGGCGAAGGAGCAAAAGTGCGAAGATGCGACGACGAAGCGCGAAGATGTGATGCCTGAAGTGCGAAGGCGAAGGAGCGATACTAGCTACTATCGCTCCTTCCCAACTTTGCAGTTTGGCCTTCGCATCTTCGGACTTACGCCTTCGCCTTTTTTGATTGCATTCAGCAAGTCTCGGTCGATTACAAAGAATTTAATGCAGGCTTCGTACTTGCCAAGGTTTTCCGATTAATCCAGGCTATTATTGGTACGCATGCGCTACGCCTTAATATGAACGTTAATAGATATTTTAATGTGTACATTTGACATATATGTTTACCAGTGCTGGCTATGCCTAATCATTATACAGTCCACATAAAATGTAATGTCCGCCATGATGTATACCTATGCACTTCCAGACAGGTGTCACTTACCAGCTGTCTGTTTACCGTGGACCAAACACAGTAACATTCTAATTTCATTATGCGACACTCCTTGCTCATGCATGGATCTAGATGGGGGAGAGGGGGTCCATCCTCCCCCCCCCCGGAAAATTTAATATTAATTATTTCACGCAGTAAAAGGGGAGAGGGGGTCCTAACCCTATCCCCCTGGATAATTTAATTTTATTAATTTCATAAAAATAAAATTCGCGCTCGTATCATATAACGTTTTACAATATAACATATGGTATAATATTTTCTCCTACTAAACAATAGTGTTTCATCTCATACAATACTATATCATAGGAATCATGTTATATCATTTAACAACAACCACATCTATCTATCAAGCAGGTTTGAGTGAGGTAGGATATTTCTATAGTATCCTTGATAATGGAGATCAGGCTCTGCATCTGAAGCAACCTCTGCGTTTCATTTATAATATAGTTAAATCAACTATGCAAGCTATCATCTATAAAACATGTGACCTGTTCCAAAAAACTAAACCCCATCAAGCATCATTAACCTATGGTTCAGATTCAGCATTCAAGCCTGTCAGGTGCATCAGTATTATAAGACCATGCAAATTTGGTGAAGTTAGGACCAGTAATAACTACGATATCATCATCAGAAGACACCAGCAATTAAAACCTTTACCTCCTCCAGCATCCTCAACCTATGGCTCTGATTTAGCTTCCATGCCTGTCAGGCGCATTAGTATCATAAGACACACCATCCATTCAGGTTAGGTGAATTTAGCAAGTTTGGTGAAGATAGGACAAGTAATAGCTTAGATACAGGAGCTGAAACAAAAACTTTAACCAGCTCCGGACGCCGACGCCGGGGGTATAGCATTAGCTCTCCTTGACTTCGTCTCTGTGAGCTAAAAAGGCGAAAGCGCGAAGATTCGAAGGCGAGAGTGCGAAGTTGCAAAGGCGAAGAAGCGATAGTAGTATCACTTCTTCGCCTTCGCAACTTAGCCCTTTCGTCTTCGCATCTTCGCGCTTCGCCGTCGCATCTTCTATATTCTTCATATTGTTCATGAATTATACTTGCATTGAGGATTTCCACTATAACTTTGGACAGAATAAAGATCGTGTGATCAAAATCAAGGGGGATATAAACCCCTAACATGGGTCCTAACCTCTTATCAACGTTTTTAGAAACAATCTTTTCTTATTATAATCGATCAGTGTTTATTATCTATTAAGATTTACTATAGTCAGATACTCTTCACACATTTGCTATAAAAGAATAAAGTCTATTCATGATCACAAATACAACATTACAACAAATGTTTAGAATATTGATGTTCATGTATTACGTAGAAGAAAACAAAACTAACGCAAAATGATTTTTTAAAAATCACTTTCCTCAAGAAATGTAAATAAGAAGTATTCATATTCCTACGTTACCTGCCCCTTATTACGTCTTTTTCCATAAAGATATATACATGTATCATTCTAAGATTGACAATTCATTCACCAATGTATATTGCTTATATTATTACAACAATTATTCTTTCATGATTATTGTTCGTAAATTATCACACAATACCCTCATTGTGTATGAATCTTTCTCTATTTGCGTCATTTCCCGCCGTATGTCGACGAGAAAAGTGACGTAACTGTTAACAATCAATTTGTGGCAATGTAAGAGTGAACATTTTGTGTGTGCTTGCTATACAGCGATTTATTTACTATTTCTTTTCATGTTTACAGGGGGTCATTTTTCTATAGGGGTCATTATTCTTCATGTTTAACATGAAGAAAAATAACCCCTGGGTCTTTTTTCTTCAGAAAAATCCAATTATTCTTCAGTTAGGGGGGTCATTATTCTACGTTGAAAAATGACCCCCGGTCATTATTCTATGGGGGTCATTATTCTTCATTACACCGGCAAACCAAACTTTACTGAAGGGTAAACAATTTCTGGCAACATAAAATTATCATAAAACTGAGTAAGTTTACATAAAACTTTCCCCCAGAAATGCTTATCAAATGTAACTTTTTCAATGTGAATGTCATTTTTAGTGCATAAAACAAAGTAGCATTTTGAAATATTCAAGATTCCCATTTGTCCCTGAATCTGGGTATAATAAGAATGCTTTATATTTAAGCAGAGTTCATTATTTTCATTAACTTTTAAACATGTCAACTTCTTTGCCGCAGATGAAATGTCCATGTCCCATGTTGAAGCAGGATTTTTCAGCTCCAGAACAAATTTTTCACCATTTATTAATGCTATACCATCAACTGAAGCTCCTAGAAATGTATAGTGCGAATCAACAGTCAGGCCTTTCTGTTCCACAATCACTTCACATACACCCTCTGCCTCCAACTTTGATTTAAATTTCTCAATCGCATGTTTTTCCTGCCTAAGTCCAAACAGCATTGCATTTGTTGGTTTTATTTTATTGTACAAAAAATATTTCAAAAGTTTTGATGGTTCAGTTGTACTTCTGCGCACGAACACTTTGTGAAAGTCAGATGCAGTAAGTCTGTATTTTCTAGCATTGTGCCATTCTTGCGAGCTTGACTGACCCCTTGTTCTCATTTCAAGTTCAGCTATTCCATTTGGATCCAAATTTAAAGAGTCCTTAAAGAACATGCATGCACTTTTGATGTCAAAAATACTAGCAGGTAAATCAAAATCTAAAAAATGTTTCGCAGTATACACAATTTCTTGTGTATGTAAAGAAGATGCTGTATCAACGGGAATGTTGGGAACTGGTTTGTTATATTTCATGAATCCACATGTTGGATTTGCACCTCCAAGAACTTCTATCAACTGCCGTGCAGATTCCTCATCCTTGACTTGATGTACCTGTTGCCGGGGATCATATTTCAATGAAGCCAAAGTCTCCCTCCCCTTTAGCACTTTCCCTGGCTCCTGTCTATAATATAAAAAACCAAAATTATAAATAATATCACCATGATCACAATGAAATAAATTCTTTGCCTTTATATCTACACAAGTGCACAACCGCAGTCCAAACATTTTAATATTGAAATGTAAATAATGCAGGCTTTGTAAATTTAAACATTAATTTACATTTTGTTTCAAATTTTAAAGTATAGTAAACATCAAAGCTTGCTTACAGTGCAGTTCAAGGGACATTCCAATTTGCTTTGTTATAAGCATGATTCACTACTAGTATCATGAGTATGCTCTAGCAATAATTAGTTATTATCAAGACAAAAATTAATTTAGAATAAAAAAAAATGAATTCATTTTAATTAAGTGTGTTTGCTATGGCTGTTTTTTTTTACAGTACTGTATGTTTGAAAGTAATATTCTACTACATTACTTTCACATTTTTCTATAAGTGAATGTAAGCACCACTCTGAGGCGAGTGCTCAATAAATTCCTGTATTTACCTTTCTATGAATTCTGACAATTTCACAGTACATGTATTTATTCATTAAAGTCTACACTATTCAATAGTATTACCCACAGTGACTAATATACATACTTGACTATCCTGATACTGTGAATGGTTTTAGGCTCTGTCTTTCTTTTTGCTGGTTTGTTCCACGGGCACAATTTATCGGTAGAAGACCTGTCTTCTGGTAGATCTTTCAGTCCCTTAGCAATAAAGTCGTCCAATGCAAACAGTAATGCTGCTATGTGACTGCATGCCTAACCCTTTCTACAAAATATATTTTAAAATATTTCAAATATTGGTGAACTTGGTTTAGAGCAATTTTTATATTTGATGAAGGATTGTACTGACATTAAGATATTAAGAGACCATAGGCGACCTAGAGGGGGGGGGGGGATCAGAGGCCAGACCTCCCTGCAAAATTCTTTGAATATTTACATTATAAAATTACCAAAAATATGCCTCAGACCCCCACCCCCCACCCTCTGGCTAACTCAAATAATCGGGAGACCCATTTAAAAAATGTTCTTGGTCCGCACATAGGCGACATCACTCCCTATAGATTCTTGCTCCTATGAAGGGTGGAGCCAGGACTGACTAGAGGGGTCTATCTCATAAGCACCATTTTATTTTCTTATATACACATAACACATACACCATCTTATAGCATTCGGATTGCATGTTTCCTTGGAATAGTTATATGATAATATTTGTCTCTCAGTCTGTATGTCAAAGTGGGTTAAGGTTTCAATATTGAATTATAGAATATGGCATATGTATATAATGACTATTGTTAATGTATTTGCTTTGGTCATACACACGATGTTCAACAAATCCTGGATTTATGTATCATATATGCATGCAATGTGTATATTTAATATATTTATTACCTATACCAGGGACGTATATACTAGTATGTATATAGGTCCCTGCCTATACGAGTATTAATGTCAATTTCAATCTTATAAAACGGTTTTTAAAACAGTTCATATCGTATGTTTATGTTGAAAACTCATAATTAAATTATCCTTACCCCGCGACACAATCACATGAGCCACCTCGGACATCGCCTTTTAGACTAAGGCAAACGTAGGGTTTGTAGACTCTCTGCGCCATCGAAGCCATCACTTCAGCTCGAACGAGGAAAGAGTTGTCAATCTGTAGTGACGAAATCTTCTGCACATACCCCTCCTCAAAAAACTTGTACGCTTTAAGTGATTTGTAGGCTCTCATGCCCTCTTTGTCAAACGTCTTGTTTCTGTTTTCTGTCAAATAATATTTTAATTTCCCGATATCAAACTCGGGTATGTTAGACAAATTACGCACCCAATCACCCTTTTGGTGTAGGAACCATTCACGCGTAAATATGTCAGTCTTCTCCATCACTTATATAACGGAAAGATACTCGATAACGTGTGTGGTGTACTGTTACGCCATCTTTGCACCGGTTACCCTTTGCACCCAGTTTGTTTAAGTCACGTCCAATCGCGCGTGACTTCGGGTAAAACGCATCAGTGATGCTGCAATCGCATTCGATATAATGTTTACCCTAAAGTAGAGTATTACGTAACATATAATAAAATCATTACATTGTTTGGATACATTACTGTTAGAAAAACATATTTGCTTCTTTAACATTTCACAAAATATCTCTTAGTAAAGGGCTACAGATGAAAAACTTTCGAGCCCTTTAATCCCCTAATTTGAGGGGCCAGCCCCTTTTTCTTGATAACAGATAAAACGTCATTTAATTCTACACACATGTTGTTCAATAAGTATTTAAAAATGTGTTACCGTTCTTGAGATATTTGAGAAAGAATATTTTAGGGGCCGATCCCTTATTTCCTTTTAGGGGCCGTTTAACGATATTTTGAAAGTTGCATATTTCTTAGGACATCATTTTGAGCATCTTTTCTTCTGTGCTGCATTTCAAAATCCTTTTTCTTTTCTGAGATATGGGTGATCGAAATTTTGGACTTTTGGCCCCTAAAAACCATTGGTTAGGTAACACATGATTTTTTTTTGTTAAGAACATCATTTTGAACAACTTTTCTTCTGTACTGCATTACAAAATATTTTTCCTTTCTGAGATATGGGAGATCGAAATTTTAGACTTTCGGCCCCTAAAAACCCTTAATTACGTAACACATCATAAAATCATTACATTGCTTGAATACATAACTGTAAGATAAACATATATGCTTCTATATTCTATTACAAAATATTCCTCGGTAAAGAGTTACTGGTAAAAGACTTTAGAGCCCTTTAGGTCCCTAATATTAGGGGCAAGCCCCTTTTTCTTGGTATCAAATGAAAGGTCATTTGATTATAAAGACATTTTGTTCAGGAAGTGTTTAAAAATTCGTTACCATTCTTGAGATATCTGAGACAGAATGTTATAGGGGCCGGTCCCTTATCTCCTTTTTTGGGCCGCTGAACCAAATTTTTTAGATTGCATGTTGTTAAGTATATCATTTTAAGCATCTTTTCTTTGATACTGCATTTCAAAATATTTTTCCTTTTTGAGATATAGGTGATCAAAAGTTTGGACTTTTGACCCCTAAAAACCCCTCATTACGTAACATATGAGAAAATCGTTATACTGCTTGGCTTAATAACTGTAAGATAAACATATTTGCTTTTATAATCTATTACAAAAAATCCCTCAGTAAAGAGTTATGGTTAAAAGATTTTAGAGCCTTCTAGGTCCCTAATTTGAGGGGCCAGCCCCTTTTTCTTGATATCAGCAGAAAGGTCTTGTAAATATAAACGTTTTTTACATTACATGTTTTAACATAATATTTTCCAGAAAAAAGATAAGGAGAGAAAAGCACAAAAATTCACGACGCTTTTGTAATGTAAATTTTCCAGCCATGGCGAGCTTTGGCGCCAGTAGTGCTAAACATACAAAACAACAATCATGCAAAACTTCAATCTTTTCTTTACCTACTGTAAAAATTTGAGCTTAATATCTCTTATAGTTTAGGAGAACAACAAAAGACAAAATACCCATATAAAAATTAGAAAAATCTCAATTTATCAAAAACGGATGTGACGTCATCAATACAGAAAATTTCCTATCAAGTTCAGACCACTATCTATCACATCCTAAAATTTGATTGAAATCGGCCGAGCCGTTTCTGAGAAATCGCGTGCACAAAAAAAGGCAGAAAAATAATAATAACTAGATACGATCTCGTTGCGAGCAACGAGGAGGTCTTCCGTCTGATTTTTAGAAGAAAATATGACATCATCAACTATGATTTTTGACAACAAAACATGATATGGAAAAAGGAGTGAACTACTAATGCTTTATTGTATCGCTTTTTATAAGTTCTATTACATTGCTTTTTAAAATACTTGCATTTCTTCCAATGAAGATTGAAAAGATTAAACTTGTTGACATCTGGTCCCAAAAAACCCTAATTGGGTAACGCAAAAGAAAATCATTATTTTTTAGGATATATAAACGTATTATACCTTATCTAGCTTTAATAACCTTTCACAAGATGGCTCTCATTAAAGGGCTATAGATAATTTTTTTTAGAGCCCTTTGATCCCCTAATTTAAGGGACACTCAAAAAGGTTTCTTGATATTAAATGAAAGGTCATTTAATTCTGAACACATTTTGTCAACAAGTGTTTAAAAATTCGTTACCGTTCTGGAGATACATGTGAAAGAAGTTTTAAGGGGCTGATTCTTTATCTCCTTATAGGGACCGTTTACGAAAATTTGAAGGTTTCATATTGTTAAGAAAATCATTTTGAACAATTTTTTTTTTGTATTGCATTTCAAAATATTTTTCCTTTCTGACATATGGGTGATCGAAATTTTGGATTTTTGGCCCCTAAAAACCCATAATTAAGTAACACATGATAAAATCATTACATTGCTTGAATACATAACTGTGAGATAAACATATTTGCTTCTATAACCTTTCACAAAATAACTCTCAGAAAAGGGCTACAGATTAAAGACTTATAGCCCTTTGGTTCCCTTATTTGAGGGGCCAGTCCCTTTTTTCTTGATATTAAATGACAGGTCATTTAATTCTAAACAAATTTTGTTCAACAAGTGTTTAGAAAACCGATACCGTTCTGGAGACAATGAGAAAGAAGGTTTAAGGGGCCGATCCCTTATGTCCTTATAGGGGCCGTTTAACGAAATTTTGAAGGTTGCATATTGTTTAAAACATTAATTTAAACAACTTTTCTTCTGTATTGCATTACAAAATATTTTTCCTTTCTGAGATATGGGGGAGAGAAATTTTGGACTTCTGGCCCCTAAAAACCCTTCATTACGTAACACATAATAAAATCATTACATTGCTTGGATACATAACTGTGAGATAAACATATTTGCTTCTATAACCTTTCACATGATATGTTACAGTAAAGGGCTACAGATTAAAGACTTTAGAGCCCTTTGGTCCCCTAATTATAGGGGACAGCCCCTTTTTCTTGATATTAAATGAACGGTAATTTAACTCTTAAAAATTTTTGTTCAACAAGTGTTCAGAAAATCGTTACCGTTCTGGAGATATATTAGAAAGAAGGTTTTAGGGGCCGATCCCTTATCTCCTTATAAGGGCCGTTTAACGAAAATTTGAAGGTTGCATATTGTAAAGAACATTAATTTGAACAACTTCTCCTCTGTATTGCATTTCAATATATTTTTCCTTTCTGAGATATGGGTGATCGAAATTCTGGACTTTTGGCCCCTAAAAACCCTTAATTATGTAACACATGAGAAAATCATTACATTGCTTGGATACATTACTGTAAGATAAACACATTTGCTTTTATAATATTTTACAAAATATCTCTCAGTAAAGGGCTATAGATAAAAGACTTTCAAGCTCTTTGGTTCCCTAATTTAAGGGGCCAGCCCCTTTTTCTTGATATCAAATAAAAGGTCACTGAATTCTAAACACATTTTGTTCAACAAGTATTTAGAAATCTGTTACCGTTCTGGAGATATATGAGAAAGAAGGTTTTAGGGGCCGATCCCTTATCTCCTTATAGGGGCCGTTTAACGAAATTTTGAAGGTTGCATATTGTTAAGAACATCATTTTGAACAACTTTTCTTCTATACTGCATTTCAAAATATTTTTCCTTTCCGAGATAAGGGTAATCGAAATTTTGGACTTTCGGCCCCTAAAAACCCTTAATTACGTAATACATGGAAAAATCATTACATTGCTTGGATACATAACTGTAAGATGAACATATTTGCTTCTATAACATTTCACAAAATATCGTTCAGTAAAGGGCTACAGATTAAAGACTTTCGAGCCCTTTGGTCCCCTTATTTGAGGGGCCAGCCCCTTTTTTATTTTAAAAGAAAGGTCATGTACGTAGAAAGTATTTTACATTACATGTCTTAACAAAATATTTTTAAAGAGATAATTAAAAAAAAACACGAAAAATTACGACGTTTTTTCCATCTCAATTTTTGGGTCCAGGCGAGCTTCGGCGCCTTTAAAGCTAGATCAAAATGAAAATAAAATTGCAAATCTACAATCTTTCGTCTACTAACCTTAAAAGTTTGAACTCAATATCTTTTATAGTTTAGGAGAACTTAGAGGGACAAGCCACCCCTCTGAAAATCGCTAAAACGTCAGTTTCTCAAAAACGGAAGTGACGTCATCAATAAAATCAAAAATCTATAAGGTTCAGATCAGTATCTATCAGATCTGAAAGTTTCATTAAAATCGGTCAAGCCGTTTCTGAGAAATTGCGTGCACAAAATTTGTAAGAAAAAAAAAGAAAAATAATAATAACTAGATTCGATCTCGTTGCGAGCAACGAGTGGGTCTTCCGTCCAATTTTTGAATAGATAAGAGTAAACTTATCAATTCAAAGATAAAATCATAGATTCAAGCGAAAAAAAGAAAAAAATTTTGCGGCACTCGAGGCTTGAACCCGGGTCGCCTGGGCCATGTCCACGACTATAACGACTGAGCTACTCGGACTCCGCTTCAGAACTTTGACGCTTAATTTCTCAAGAATGCCTTGATCGATTTTAAAACTAATTACATATTCTTAATCAGTAAAAGAGTCACTATAAGGTGTAAAAATTTCAAAGAAAAATTTAAAAAAATAAAAAAGTCGAAAAATTCAATTTTTGAAATTTCCTTCCGGGGACGACCGGAAGTGACGGCGGACATTCTCATGACCGAGGTACATTAGAAAAACGTTAGATCTATCATCTCTGAAAATTTCAGTCTTTTATCTTTACTCGTTTTTGAGAAACCCGACAGACAAAATTGACTTTTTAAAATCGTAAACGGACGATAACTTCTGACCGGAATAGTATTTTCAAAAAATAAAAATTATATATCAGGTTTGGATAAAAACACGTCTATATTGAAAATTTGAGCGAAATCGACCCAGCCATCTCCGAGAAATCGTCTGCACAAAATCGGTAAGAAAAAAAAAGAATAATAATAATAATAAGAATAAGAAAAGTGAAAAAGAAACAATAGAATAATAGAAGGGTCTTCCGCTGAAGACGGAAGACCCTAACTAGAGCAAAGCTCGTTGCAAAGCAATGAGTGGGTCTTCCGTTAACGTCAAGAGTAAAGCTTGATGTTCCTGCAAGAAGCAGAGTGTTTAAATCAATAACAAGAGCAACTTAATCTAAAAGATAAAAATAAAAACGTATGATACTATGTACGAATTTACAAAAACCTTAACGATTCTAAAAACGACTTAACAACAAAATAATTCGGAAGGTGTCAAAGTACTTAACAAAAATCGAATTATTTTTGGTATGAGTTTGAACTTTACGGTATTTTTGAAACCAAAAACCTAGAATCAAAATTTCCGAAAAATCAATTTTTAAACCCCGATATCTGTTATGCATCGTCCGATTTAAAAACGGATTTTAGTTTTGTACTCATCATGAAAATTGCCGTAGGTTACATATGTTTAATTCTTAATATTGAAAAAAAATGAAAAACTAAAACAAGAGGCAATTGGGCCACATCGCTCACCTGAGGAACAATAGGTATGATAAAATCAGCTTAATGGAGTCACAATGCAAACTATCTGGACAATGTACAATAATACATCATGTAGATCCTGTATAAATAAAATCCATCCCCCCCCCTAAATATTCTTATGTTTATAATCATTAGTTCCTTTTCTAAAAGGATGATTTTATATTGATTGTATAGTCATATTGCATGTTGAGTATTGCAGTTCTCAAAAAGATCCTTAACAATAGTTTATATATGTGGGATATAAACCTACATCAAACTCTGAACCTTCTTGTGAGGCCAAACAACTGTCCTGGGGCCAAAGTCTTAACAATTATAAAGAATCATCTGGCTGATTAGTTTCTGTGAAGAAGATTTTTAAATATTTACTCTATATATTCCTATGTTAAACTTTGACCCCCCCCACCCATTGTGGCCCAAACCTGACCCCGGGGTCATGATTTTCACACCTTTGTATCTACACTCCCTGAGGATGCTTCCACAAAAATTTCAGCTTTCCTGGCTGATTAGTTTCTGAGAAAAAGATTTTTAAAGATTTTCTCTATATATTCCTATGTAAAAATCCATTCCCCCCATTGTGACCCCACCATACTACCTGGGACTATGATTTGAACAAACTTGAATCTACACTACCTGAGGATGTTTCCACTTTAATTTGAGCTTTTCTGGCCTAATAGTTTTTGAGAAGAAGATTTTCTCTATATATTCCTATGTAAAACTTGATCCCCCTCTTGTAGCCCCTCCCTACCCCCGGGGACCATGATATGAACAAACTTGAATCTACACTACCTGAGGATGCCTCCACACAAGTAAGCTTTTCAGGCCGAATAGTTTTTGAGGAGAAGATTTTTGAAAAATACCAACAAATTTTTAATAATTCTCAATTATCTCCCCTTTAAAGAGGGCGTGGCCCTTCATTTGAACAAACTTGAATCCCCTTCACCTAGTGGTGCTTAGTGCCAAATTTGGTTGAAATCTGCCCAGTGGTTCTTGAGAAGAAGATGAAAATATGAAAAGTTTACAACAACAACGACAAATTGTGATCAGAAAAGCTCACTTGAGCCTTTGGCTCTGGTGAGCTAAAAAAAAAATAAAGGAAACATAATTGCATACTTTTATTGAAAAACAAATTTTCACAGCTAACAATTGTAAATTACTTTAAACAGCCATAATTTTGTTTGTTATAATTTCTTATCAAACACAAACCACAACAAGGCATGATGCTTTCTTAAAGTTCCATTACAGTAACTGTTCATGAATTATCTGATTTAATTTGAATTACTGGTAAATAGTCTGTAGAACACATTAAGGAATATGCATGTGGGTAGAGGTGACAGGTTAACCTCAAGAGCTGAAAAGAATCAAAAGGTAAAAACCATGTGGCCACCAATAGGTGAAATTAAAAAAATCAATAAGCTGTGTTAATACATGTACCGGTACTAATAATAGCTGTGTTTACATTAAGGTATCCGATCCATAATAGCCTCAGATTCAATGAATCTGGGTGCATAAGAGATATGTATGGGTGTAACACTCAGTATGCTTGAACAGAATGTTCCTATTTAAGTTTCAATATGTAGGTGTGGAATGTGTCCTAATTGATGACCTTTTCCTTTTTTTTGAAGAGTTATCCCCCTTTGCGTTTATTCTATAAAAATTAATTCTAAAAAAGTCTACACGGTATAAAATTTATTTTCAATAGTTTTTGTATTTCTATTGATAAAATACATCTTTCCACCAAAGCATTTTTTAATATTCCTAATGCACGTGATTACTTTTTTATCTTAAAAAATGTTGTCTCCATAGACCTTAATGCAATCTTCATTAATTAATTACTACTTAGTTAATAATATTTTTGAAAATTTCTCTTGGTAAATCTTTTTCTACTCTTAAACGTTTTAAATGAATATCAAAGTATTAAATACATGCTGAATATTCAAGGTTGGAAAAATTTGGTTGTAATATGGATCGAATACCTTAACATATGCATAGTATTTCTGAAAAAAAAATTCACTGACCATGCAGTGTATTTAGTATGACATATCCCGATACGTGACATTAGATGGCACAGGACAGTTTTTTTTTATACATTTCATTATAGCCTGGAGACGTGTGTCTTTAATTCTTTAATTCACTCTTTGTAAGGCCAATCACCAATTTCTGAAGAAAATTACTAGTCAAAACCTGTAAAATTTTCTACTGGTTTTTATGAGATTTTGACCCTTCCATTTTTTGTTAATTTTTCATGATTTTTCAGCTTTTTAGACCTCCCCCAGCCAATTCCCTGCAAAGGGTTGACCTTCCATACCATGTGCATGTTGCACCATCACATGTCAGAAACTTACCGGTGTACCCCATCCACCTACTTTTCGTGTTATTTACCCTCCCGTCTGTAACTTGCATTTTCACTGTCTAAAGTCAACACAACAGTCATAGCCGCAGGTTTCGCATTTTACTTCTGAATCTCATGTACCTAACATATGGGGCCTACATATTGAATATCAATTTCAACAAGAGACATCCCTCTAACTAATGATAATCATTAAAAATCATTTCATGAATTTTAGCAACACTCATAAGCCTTCAAGTACAGCAACTCTCAATTTTACAAAAATATTGATGGGTACTTTATCCGAAACTGTCCCTTGCTACCTTTAACTTAAACTAACATTTCTCTGAAAAGTCATCTTGTCTTAAACTTACAAAGCTTATGCCATTCTGATAAAAAGTATACCTCATTTTGCCAATTCCATTAAGGATTAAGAAAAATATGGCCAGTTAAGTGAACCCAGCATTTCCACTTTCCTCTATTTAACACATATTCATAGGGCTCTCCATAAATAAAGCATCTTTACCTAATCTTATAGAGGTCAACTGTTGTTCAACCTCCCTAAATAAAAACCTTATTCAAAACTACATACATATACATGATATTATCATGACAAAAGCATCACATCACTTACAAATACCCTTACATGTATACCCTCCCCCTATTTTTTGATTTTCCAAAGAAGCATTAGTTTGAACACTTTAACCTCATATTATGAAACTTGTGGCAATTCCCTTGAGTCAACCATCACTGATATTGAAAATTGATCTTTTCTTCATAAATGGATGAAATGTAACATTTTTTTCACAAAAAGACATGCCGCAATACATGTGATTTCTTGTTTTCATGAAACAGTAAGCTTATAATCATATTTAGTGAATTTCTTATTTATTCTGGTTTCTAGTCTCCTTTTAACTTTGCTAAAATAGTAAGACCTACAAGTGTGATGTCTGCTCTTAATTAAAATGAAATTAAAAAACAACCGTGTACCTGGGGACGGATGAGAATTCCATGATAAATGTTCAAATTTCACGTTTTCCTACATTTTTGATGCATATATACAATAAAAGGGTAAAAATATGTTGTTTCTTGATCGTTTCGAGAGTAATTATTATAGCAGATGTTATTTCAAGGTCAAATGTACATTTACATATCCAACATGTAATGGAGACAATTGGAAAGAGTGGATGGCTTTTTGAATTCTGTAAATATATCTAAAATATCACTTTTGGCCAATTCCATTAAGGATTAAGAAAAATATGACCATTTCAGTGAACCCAGCATTTCCACTTTCTTCTATTTAACACAGATTTATAGGGCTCTCCATAAATAAAACATCTTTACCTAATCTTATAGAGGTCAAATGTTGTTCAACCTCCCTAAATAAGAAACCTTATTCAAAACTACATACATATATATGATATTATCATGACAAAAGCATCACATCACTTAGAAATACCCTTACATGTATACCATCCCCCTATTTGTTGATTTTCCTAAGAAGCATTAGTTTGAACACTTTAACCAAATATTATGAAATTTAAATGCTTCTATTCTGATCAATGGAATTTTTAAGCAGCGTGAAATTAAAACCATCGCAATTGATACTTTAGTAAAAATCATGAAATTTTAACACGGTGGAATTAAGTCTTTTTAGTTTTAATCGAAATAATTATCGTAGGATTCACCTTGTCAACTCGCCATGTTTTGACTGCGAACAACAGCTGATAGCGGTGTGTCAGAAGAATGGCCTGCAAGACGGCGATAGTGGAAATTTCAGCTCAACTAACGTATGGCAGATTATTAAGGTATGTTTCAATACAGAATATGTCGTATTGACTTTTTCTTTTCAAAGTGTTTGTGCACTTTTCAATCTAATCCGACAGGGGAAAAAAATAATGATAACTAGACTCTTGTTGCTATAGCAAAAAAAAGGTCTTCCGTTCCTCATGTATTAGGCTGCACAAAAAAATCCAGTTATCTTGTAAACAGAAATGGATATAATATATACATTCTGTCTTTCCGCAAAGGTTGGATGTTTAAGTTTTTGTTACCTATAGTATCTCGTTAAGAAAAGAGTTTTTTTTATCTCGGGACCGGAAACGGACAAACGGAAGTGATTAGGAAATTAAAAGTAGATATTTTTAGTACATTTACCTACGGAACGTTACTGTTCTCCACATTGAGTAAAATGTTAAAAAAATCTAAAGTAAAAAAAAGTATTCTGCTTGAATGCTTCAAGTGAGAACCGGAAGTGACGTACGACAAAATGAAACCCGTTAAACACATGTACAAACAAATGTTCATCATCCATATAAGTTTGTTGTCTTGATCTTTCACAGTTTCTGAGATCTTGCGAGTACTTAATGTTTTTATAAAATAAGGCTATTTGAGATATTTGAGATGTCTCACCGTAAGTAGATTTTTTTATACCATTTGAATATGACCTTTTATATTTCTTTAGCTTAAATGTTACTTCCAGGATAAGTAAACAAAATAATTTTTTAAAAATCAAAATTTGGTTTACTTCCTGTGACGACCGGAAGTTACGCCGGACTAAACAAAAAGTGGTAACACATACAGTACCCGCAACGTTATTTTTTACAATCCTATCGTATCGTATCGTGTATCAATCCTATCGTATCGTGCGTGTATACTGTTCTATCGTGCGTTAATCCTATCCTTTCGTGCGTGTATACTGTTCTATCGTGCGTTAATGCTATCCTATCGTGCGTGAATCCTATCCTATCGTTTATCTTGTAAAAAATAACGTTGCGGGTACTGTACATTGGTCTATCATTCCACAAAGTTTGGTTGTTCAAGTCGTTACCGTTTTTAAGATCTCGTCAAAATAAGATTTTTTGTCTCGGGACAGGAAACGGACAAACGGAAGTGCTCAATGAAAATTAAATTAATTATTTCGTGTTTACTTACCTATCTTATATTATTATTTATCGAAATAACTAAAACTATCAAAGGAAAAAAGTTAAACTGACAAACAGCTCGATTTGTTTGAACTCTTCCGGTGTGGACCGGAAGTGACGGAAGACAAAATAAAAGCGTTTAAACACATCTTCAATCAAATGTCTATCATACGTGAATGTTTCGTGCCTTGTTCACTTTTAGTTTCTGAGATATCGCGGGTACAAAATGTGTTTTATAAAAGCTACCTGAGATAATTGAGATATCTCACCGGAAGTAGAATATTTTTGTTGATATTACATCGCATACATATCTTATGTATAGATTTATACATATATAGTTATTCTATGGACAAAAAAAATTAATGCCTAAAAATAATTATTTTTGAAGTGCTTCCGGTGGCGACCGGAAGTTACGACGAGCAAAACAAAAGAGTTTAAACACATCTACAGCTATAGGTCTATCATCCAACAAAGTTTGGATGTTCAAGTCTTTACTGTATTTGAGATCTCGAGGTGACAAGCTTTTTGTCGCGGGACAGGATACGGACGAACGGAAGTGAATTTAGAAAATCTTTTACTAAAAAACCGCTAGATGTTTATATTTTCAGTCATTCCTGAAAATTTTATAAAAATTCATCAAGACATCTCTGAGAAATTCACAAGACAAAAAGGGGAGAAAAAAAATAATAACTAGACACAGTCTCGTTGCGAGCAACGAGGAGGTCTTCCGTCCGATTTTAGAATTTGAGATATATACGTTCGATCTTGATTTTGCTATTTAACAGCTAAACATTATTTAGAATAGAAAAACAGGGTCTACATTCTAAGGGCCAGATACTATTTTGTTTCAGGGATAAGAGCTTTGTTGAACAAATGTTTTGAAATTCGTCACCGTTCAACAGATATCTGACAAAAAAAAGTTTAAAGAGCCAATCCCTTATCTCCTTATTGGAGCCGCTGAACCAAATTTTGAAGGTTGCATTTTGTAAAGTACATCATTTTGAGCATCTTTTCTTCTATATACTGCTTTAAAAAAATTTTACTTTTTGAGATATAGCTGGTTATAGTTTATGGACTATTGACCCTAAAATATCATTATTACATAACATATGAATAAATCATTACATTCCTTGGATACAGAACTGTAAAATAAACATATTTGATTTATAGCCTTTCATTGAATTTCCCCCAGTAAAGAGCTACAGATGAAAGATTTTATAGCCCTTAAGTTCCCTAATTTGAGGGGCCAGCCCCCTTTTTGATATCAAATAAAAGGTCATTTAAATCTGAACAAATTTTGTTCAACAACTTTTTAGAAATTTGTTACCTTTTTTGAGATAAATGGGAAAGAACATTTTAGGGGCTGATCCTTTAACTTCTTTTAGGGACCGTTTAACGAAATTTTGGAAATTGTATATGATTTAATACATCATTTTGAGCATCTTTTCTTCTATACTGCATTTCAAAATATTTTTTCCTTTCTGAGATATATGTGATCAAATTTCTGGACTTTTGGCCCCTAAAAACCCCAAATTACGTAACACATGATAAAATATTACATTGCTTGGATACATAACTGTGAGATAAACATATTTGTTTCTATAACCATTCACAAAATATCCCTCAGTAAAGGACTTCAAATAAAAGACTTTAGAGCCCTTTGGACCCCTAATTTTAGGGGCCAGCCCCATTTTCATGATATCAAATAAAAGGTCATTTAAATCTGAACACATTTTGTTCAACAACTGTTTAGAAATTCGTTACCGTTCTTGAAATAAATGGGAAAGAACATTTTAGGGGCCGATCCTTAGACTCCTTATAGGGGCCGTTTAACGAAATTTTGAAAATTGCATATGATTTGATACAACATTCTGAGCATCTTTTCTTCTATACTGCATTTCAAAATATTTTTCCCTTCTGAGATATATGTAATCAAAATTCTGGACTTTCATTACATTGCTTGGATACATAACTGTAAAATAAACATATTTGCTTCTATAACTGCTCATAAAATATCCCTAAGTAAAGGGCTACAGATGAAAGACTTTAGAGCCCTTTGGACCCCTAGTTTTAGAGGCCAGCCCCTTTTTCTCGATATCAAATGAAAGGTCATGTAAATATTAACTTTTTTTGCATTACATGTGTTTACAAAATATTTTTTTAGAAAAAAGATAAATCAAGAAACCATGAAAAATTACGACGTTTTTTTAGTCTCAATTTTCGGGACCAGGCGAGCTTAAATGCCTTTTGAGCATGACAAATTTGAATGCCAAATTCCACATCTACAATTTCTTGTCTACAATCCCTGAAAGTTTGAACTCAATATCTTTTACCGTTTAGGAGGAGATCCCTGGACAAGCCGACCCTCTGAAAATCACTAAAACGTCATTTTCTCAAGAACGGAAATGACGTTATCAAAATAAAAAAATGTATATTAAGTTTGGACTAATATCAATTAGATCTGAAAATTTCACGAAAATCAGTGCAGCCATTTCCGAGAAATCGCCTGCACAATTTCTGTAAGAAAAAAAAATAATAATAGGGAAAAAGAAACCGAACGAAAACAATGAGGTCTTCCGTTGGAAAACGGAAGACCTTAATAACTAGACACGATCTCGTTGCGAGAAACGAGGAGGTCTTCTGCCCGATTTTTAGAAGAAAATATTACATCATCGACTTTGATTTTCGACAACAAAACATGATATGGAAAAAGGAGTGAAGTACTAATGCTTTAATGTATCGCTTTTTATATGTTCTATTACATCGCTTTTGAAAATACTTGCATTTCTTCCAATTAAAATTGAAAACATTAAACTTGTTTACATCTGGTCCCTTAAAACCCTAATTGGGTAACGCAAGAGAAAATCATCATATTGTTAGGATATATAAACGTATTATACCTAATCTAGCTTTAATAACCTTTCACAAGATGGCTCTCATTAAAGGGCTATAGATAAAAATTTTTAGAGCCCTTTCATCCCCTATTTTAAGGGGCCAGCCCTTTTTTCTTAGAATCAAATGAAAGGACATCTAATTCTGAACACATTTTGTCAAAAAGTGTTTTAAACTTCGTTACCGTTCTGGAGATATATGAGAAAAAAAAGTTTAAGGGGCCGATCCCTTATCTCTTTATAGGGCCCGTTTGATTAAATTTTGAAGGTTGCATGATATTAGGAACATAATTTTGAACAACTTTTTTTTTGTATTGCATTTGAAAATATTTTTTTCTTTCAGATATGTGAGTGATCAAAATTTTCGACTTTTGGCCCCTAAAATCCCTTAACACATAATAAAATCATTACATTGCTTGGATACATAGCTGTGAGATAAACATATTTGCTTCTGTAACCTTTCACGAAATATCACTCAGTAAACGGCTACAGATTAAAGACTTTAGAGCCCTTTGGTCCCCTTATTTGAGGGGCCAGTCCCTTTTTTGATATTAAATGAAAGGTCATTTAATTCTTAACAAATTTTCTTCAACCTGTGTTTAGAAAACCGATACCGTTCTGGAGATATATGAGAGAGAAAGTTTTAGGGATGGATCCCTTATCTCCTTATAGGGGCATTTTAGCGAAATTTTGAAGGTTGCATATTGTAAAGAACATAATTTGAACAACTTTTCTTCTGTATTGCATTATAAAATATTTTTTCTTTCAGAGATATGGTTGATCAAAATTTTGGACTTTGGCCCCTAAAAACCCTTAATAACGTAAAACATGATAAA
This sequence comes from Magallana angulata, assembly GCF_025612915.1. Classification (NCBI taxonomy): domain Eukaryota; kingdom Metazoa; phylum Mollusca; class Bivalvia; order Ostreida; family Ostreidae; genus Magallana; species Magallana angulata. The sequence continues at coordinate 27,137,871 of NC_069118.1, read as the reverse complement.
ATCATAACATTGCTTGAATACATAACTGTGAGATAAACGTATTTGCTTCTATAACCTTTCACAAAATATCTCTCAGTAAAGGGCTACAGATTAGAGACTTTAGAGCCCTTTTGTCCCCTTATTTGAGGGGCCAGCCCCTTTTTCTTGATATCAAATGAAAGGTCATTTAATTCTAAACACATTATGTTCATCAAGACTTAGTGTTCGTTACCGTTCTGGATATATATGAGAAAGAAGGTTTTAGAGGCCGATCCCTTATCTCTCTATATTGGCCGTCTGACAAAATTTTGAAGGTTTCAGTTTGTTCAGAACATCATTTAAAACAACTTTTCTTTTTTACTGCATTACAAAACATTTTTCCTTTCTGAGATATGGGTGATCAAAATTTTGGACTTTTGGCCCCTAAAAACCCTTAATTACAAAACAAAACGTTGGAAACGGAAGACCTTAATTATAAGAAACTGTACGAAAACTATAAGGTCTTCCGTTGGAAACGGAAGACCTTAATTACCTGGACACTCAAGAATATTCTAGAAAGAATAAATGACCACTACAGAATATTCTATACAAACTTAGTATATATAACACTACCCATTGTTAAGTAACGAATAATTCAAAAACTTTGAGCTTTAAAATTACACAGATATTCCCCAATGTCTCTTTAAAAATATTTTAGCTTTAGAATTTGAATCTGTGCAATATCAAGCAAATGGTACGTACATGTATATCCCTCAGGGTCTTACTACTCATGTACAGTAAATAAAATCAGAAGAGCCCGATGCCTAAGGCCGAGGCTTATATTGTGCATATTTATTTCTTGGCTTGTCTGTGCGATATGTTAAACTATGGAACACCATAGCAACCTTTTGTGGTTAGATTTATTATAGAATAATGCTTTTCAATAATATACTGTGGTTATATCATTATAAGACTGCTTTATTATGATATATACTGCTTTATTATCATCTACAGCAGTAATTTCATTTAGAATGGTGCTTTAATATATTACGCAATAGCCAATTTGTATCTAAATGCATTCACTATAAGAATGTGGTCACTTGCATTAGAACCCCTCATATTTCATATGAGCGTGGGCGGAGTTTTACAGTTATTAAATAACCAGAATATGATATATTTTTTTTAAAAACCTCACTATTATGAACCAACCTACATACATGTGAGACATACAGAGCGTTCCATATGAAAATCAAGTCTCAACTTCAAGTTTGTATAGATTTTATATGGGCAATGAAAACAATTTGGTTTTTTCATGTGATCAAAGGTTCGAAATTGTTCCTTTAAAAATATAGGAAAAAAGTGCACAGCAACAGAATGATTGACAAACAGAACAATAGGCGGTTACTAGGCAACAACCGCTCTACCACAAAGGGGGCATAACATATGACTGTACGTTATTGGTATAACATATTTGAACACTACATCATGAATATGCTTTGGTAGAAATATTATGGAGCATCCATAAAACTTTCGGTACTTTCACAGGTCGAGAGCACTATATTTTGTGACGTCGGCATAAATTTACATACTAACTTAGCCATCTGTTTACTTTTATCGACAAACCAATCAGGTGAATGAGTTGCAAGGCATTGTGGGTTACTACAAGTTTCAGTTTATACAAAGCGTATTGAAAATATATACCAATTTGAACTGACCTTTGGAAACTCATTTTGAATGATTTTTCAGAATTTATGAAATTAATATGAACAATTATGTCTGAACTTCAATTTCTATGCTCACATTTTAAAATATTGCATATGAGGACTTACATCAACCTATTTAAATTCCACATTGCCAATGCTCAAAAGAGAGGTACGTCCTTTTGAATTAGAAGCAGTGAGTACCCCTTTTTCACGTGATACCCCATATTTGGGACAACACAAGTAGAATGGGCGTTGCTATTTTCTTCAGGGACATTCATCAGAATGCCTAACGGACAAAATACTATATGCTGCATAGCTTGCGCTTCTGCGTCTGTATATTTGTGCATTTCTACTACCGTGACTATTCACGTATGTTAAAAATGTTCAGTTACCTGTATTTATCTCTAGTGCACAATGATAAAGTCACCAATACACAATTGTGCAGTTTTTTAATTTCTTATCAAAATCTGTTTGTACTTGTATGCGTATGTTTGTCAGTCGTTTGATACTGATCATTTTTGAAGCAACAATTGATCAACTAAAACAACAGTATTTTTCAATGTGAGCATGGAACAAAGTTAATGGTACGTAATCTTTCCCTTTTTACCTTCTAAAGTAAAAATCAAGATGTACAAACATTCCTGCAAGCAATTAAATATTGTGAATGAAAAGACAAAAATCACGTGTGTTTGTTGAATCGTAAACACGTTGTAGACCGTCATGCATTGCACCTCATTCACTGGATTGGAGAATCTGTTTGACGAAAATACTGTCACGTGTCAAATAATGCTATCCATATTTGAGTTTCATGTAGTCCACGTGTTTATTTTGCAGTTTAGAGTACACGAAAGAGAAATGATTGTCGACGATTTTCAATCCGATAAAATCATGATAAAGGGATGTGTGGCAAAAAACGCATTACTTAACGATGTGTATTTCAGGAGTGTAAATGCAAAGGAAAAGATCGATGAGTTCAGGGAAATCAATATTTTTGAAGTTGTTTGTGAACCAGTAGTAAATCATCTCCACTTAAACTGATACATCTTGTGTGATATTTCTGTTCAAGGGTCATATAAAAAAACTATCAAATTTTAATAAATATTCTCTTTGAAATATTAATGTTTATTTTATTTTGTTTATTTTAAATACCGGAATCATTCACAATAATTTTGTTTCATTTTACAAGAGACGAGTTTTTATTGATTTGTATGGATTTTAATAGGTTGTGTGGGACATCTGTTAATATCAATGTGGATGAAAGTACATTATAATTGAAATACTTTCACCGGTTAAGAATTTTTGAATATTAAAATACATAAACAAAAAATACATTATAATAATTGTTGAAGGTACAAATTTTAAAATCTCCATTGAGATTCGAACTCATGACTTACAGTAACCTCTAACCCACTGCACTACGATGCTAAGAAACTATTAATAAATTCATACTGAATTCTATTAATTATTTCGATAAACCGGTCAATGCATTTTTTAAAAATATTTTTATAACGTTTTATAATTAACGTTTTATTTTACACACTTTTTAGGTCAAATTAAGAAAATTACTTTTAAAAAATTTAACTGATTGGTTATAAGACCTAATAAGATGTTACACAGAACATTTGTAATATAGTATATATCTTTCATTCATGAAACAGTGATATCGGAAAATGTTCATCTGTCAAAAAAAGATAACAGCAATTTAAAAATTATCAGACTTGCCATTATGGATTTTTTTTCGAGAACCTAAACTATTTACATTGTATAGTGTCTTTGCCTGTGATTACACTACGTATCGATTTTGTACTATATAACCCATAACTTCAAATGTCGCCAGCGGGGTTTGCTTTTTTATTTTTAAATATCTAATCGTACAATGGCTTGAAATTACATAAATATAAGTAATAAGGAACAATTCTTTGAATATTATAAAGTGATAATTTCGGTCGGGGCGTGATCAAATCTATCATAAAGCCCTTCGTGCTTTATTTGATTTCATCACCTCAAAATACTCAAAGAATGATTTCTTATTCCTTGATTAAATTTGTAGAGGCGCTCACCATCACACGGCCTCACTTCATCTAAAGTTAATTGCAGAGGGAGGAATTAATTTAAGGTCAAGATCTAATAAATGAAAGGTGCCTACAGGTTTATGAAATTCAAGATATATTCTTTCTATGATGCTTCATAACAATATCTTTGTTTCATAGGGTGTACCGGGGCTTAAATTTTTGGTAAACTCGATTAAAAATCATGTTTTAAACAACCATTTTCTATGAAATATGTAGAATAAAAGTAAGAAATCTCGGAGTTTTGTCCATTTTTGACTTATGAAATATATCTAGAATGCCTACAGTCTCTCCAAAAACGGCATGAAACAAGCTCTTGACCTCCTCTTTAAAATAATGTCAAATTGAATATAGGTATCGGGATTTCTTTTCACGTGATTAAATATAGAATGTCAAAATATTTTTTATTTTCTACATAATTGCTTTAAAGCTGTAAAATACGGGAAAAGATTCATCAAAATCAATTATGACGTCATAATGGTTCTAGCAAATAAAAGACACTCTGGAATCATTTACTAGATCTTGACCTTAATAATTCTAATAAGGTTGCATTATATATAAACCGGACTCTTTGATCTTATTAGTAATCAATGCATTGATCTAAATGATTGCCCAATAGAACCTATGCAACTTACTGTAGCGTGTTAAGGTTAAATAACACGCAAATAATATTTTCCAAGCATTTGTTGTCAAAATCAATGCAACTCATCAATTAAGGATGGGGGAATCATTAAAATATTGTTATCTTCCTCAGAAGTTACGGAAATCATGTTTTTAAGGGATGTAGGTTGCCGAATCATTATCTAAATTAAAGTACCCGGTAATGGAAGGTTCAAGAGCAATATTAATACTTTCAAGTGACTAAAAACTCACTCTGCTGTTGTTTTAATTTATTTATGCAGGACGTTGACTAAATGTCGCTATGGAGATGACATGAATACAAGTCATTATAAAAGAAAACAGAATTACAAGTGAGTAAAAGAAAAAGTATCCACTAAAATTATTATTTACCCGTTTTATTTTTGCCGCTTCAATCTTCGTTTTCTGTGGTGGGCGATTTAAAAACGGGTTAATTCATGTGACTCAAACTCTCTCTTTTCTAAGAAGAGTGATATCGAGAACAGACAAAAGCGTTTTCAGATTTTATTAGCATATGAAGACCGGAAGTAATACACGAAAAGCTGTTTTTTTACGTTATCATTTTAACTCTTCAAATGTCATTATAATTTTTCTAGAACCACATTTAAAAGTGTAAACATACAATCAAAAATGTAGAATGACAAATTGTGTTTTTTTATTCAGTACCCTCACCTCCAATATAATGGATTGTTAATAAAACAGGAATATGTCTGAAGTAAAATACTCTATAAACAGTGATAACAGGATTATATCCAAACACAAAACTTTATGCCCAAATATTGCCTTTGATCTAAGGTCATGTATAATGAAAAATAAACATTGTTCCAACTATGATTCAAACAAATTTTAATGCAAACTATTATTTCCGGGTAAGGTTCCGTGTCGCTCGTTATCGATTTCAAATACTATACTTAACCGACTGTTCCATCGAGGAACCGCGCGAGTCTATTTTAAGCGCTACACGGTCCGCATGATGCAATGAAGGGGTTCAAACAGATTGAAATCGGCCTATGTAAGGATGGATCTCTCTTTCATGTAAGCTAGCACCAGCCGCGCGCATCCGCTTATTTATTGTTATATAATTGTGGTCTGTAAAAAAGACATAAAATAGAAATATTCCTTCACTCCTTCCTTGAAACTCGCGATCGATATAAATTTATGAATTAAACAGTGGACATATCGTTTGACAGCACCCCTTCCCTCTCCGCGATCTACCTCTACCCTAAAAAACAAACATTCATCAAATAAAAAATCTTGGAATATTTTTAGCGCGGTTCATTGCGTGAGCAGTATTTTTTGTTACACGGCACCGGATGTTGACTTAACAATTGTTGAAATAGTTAACTGCACAGAAATGTAGTTCAAACTTAAAAGAAATCTTAGCATGTATTTGCTTGTAATTCAGTAAGTGTAAAGAGAGTTGTAAAAAGCGGGATTATCTCCTAACGTGTTATTGAACATTAGCATAGAAACCACAACACTTTCTTTACATCTGATCTATATTTAAATTTCACATTATAATTTTCTTTTTTGTTATAACTAAATACTTTTAATGGAGAGCTGCTGAGCGCAAGAATATGTTGTTTACATATGATTTAGAAGAACTTAGAGTAAAAATTGCCGCGGGATTAAGCTTGTTAAGCAGTTATTTTCAGTGGCGGTGTTAAATATCTGACCCTCTGACGATGTATTACATTCAGAGTATCAATATAAATGCATGTATGTATCAGCATGCTTATGAATTCAGTTAATTTATAATCGCTCAATGAATCTTATTAGTCCGCAAAAACAGTGGATATCATATCATGAACACGTTTTCAAACATATCACGGGAATCACGGAAACCCATTTTCGAATGTTTTTGAAAACCGATATAAAAACAAAAGATAGACTGATGAATTAAATCAATTTTATGTTGACACAGTTGGTGCTGGCGCAAATGATGCATGCAAATTAAGAATTAAAAATAACACTGTGCCGGATGATTATGCCAGTGCCAAGGTGGCATTTTTGCACCCGCTTAAGATGCAGTTTCGGAAAAATCCATATATACCAAATGATAGACCATTGCCTAGAGATTATATAACCACTTTCGTTTTTAGTGTATTTCACCTGACAGGTGAGATATTTGCCTTTAAAAATTAATATCCCATCAGAAAATGATAATTCCCATTGGAGAATTGATTCTCCTACAGGAAATATTGACAATCCTATAGGATTTTTTAAAAGTCCTATAGGAATTATATTTCCTATAGGAGAATGGTATTTCCTGTAGGGATTTGATTCAGACATGTAGTTTTCCTATCGGATATTAAGTTTTCCTATCGGTTTTTATCAAATCCTATCGGAATTGAAATTCCTATAGGAAGTTCTTGTATTCCGATAAGAAATTTCTAATTACCTATCGGAATACTGTTTTTCCTATGGGAAAAATTATTTTCCTATAGGAATTTATTTTTGAAAGGTAAATATCTCACCTGACAGGTGAGATACAATGTTAACAAAGGTGGTTGTTAACTCTTTAAGCAATGGTCTATCATATGGCATATTTGGATTTTTTCAATATATGCAGCTTAAACGGGTGCAAAAATGCCACCTTGGCACTGGCATAATTATCCGGCACAGTGTTAAATGTGCATTGATGAATAAAGTTGTATTAATTTGAGTTCATGTATTGAAACACATTTTATGTCGTCAAACGTAAATGAACAATAAACATTATGACGTTCAACTCTGCTTTTGTTTCATGATTTACGTTAATCTAAGTGACAACATAAATTTAACTTAATATTTACGATGTTCTACAATTTGATATCTTATTTTCTAGGTCAAATCTGGTTCAATTTAACTCCTTTCGGCCCACCCCCAATCAATCAATGAAAATACCTTACGACGTCCATGCGAGAAATGAGCCTATCTGTACTATGAATACTTTGATTTCTTCTTGATTCACATAAAACTCCTAGCAAAAAATCGAAACTCAATAATACCAACGATCTCATATCTATGCTTATCAACCGCCTCAAAGATGTGAATATTGCACAGAGTTCCTTAGTCCACATTCATACCATTGATTTCCTTTCTAGAAAACTACCAATTACCATGTAAAAAGGAGATATTTTTCTCATAATTGTCGAAGATTGCTGATCAATAATATGTTACATAAAAAGTTGACGCTCAGCTGGTTGAATTCACAAGGAAGGGTTATTCCTTATTTTTGAAAAAAAAAGAAATCAGTCTATATCAAGTTTAAGAACAATGGATGACAGATACATTTGTCATGTACAAATGTGGGATGATCAACAAACTAACCATAAGATCCTTATATGTTTTTTGGATATCTATTACCATTTCTTTAGTAACAATTCAAATTGTTTTTGCTTTCAAGTTTGTATCTGTGTAATCTCAAGGAATTGATACACACATATCCCTCAGTGTCTCAACATTAATGTACGGTAAATAAAATAAGAGGAGCCCGGGGCCTAAGGCTGATGCCTATATTGTACATGCTGACTTCTTGGGCCATCCACTCCTTGCTTTTCATTATTAAAAAAATACTAAATTTGGGTTTCACGTTTATTATATGAAACGTTATAATCCTTCTTCTGGAGCGCGAATCGTGCGAACAGCATTCTAATAAATCCACATATCTTGCCGAAATGACAGATAGAACACAAGTAAAAATGCTAAATTGTCAAGAGAGGGACAAAGTTTGAAATAATTTTTAAATATGGCCTTTTGTACATGGAGAGTTATCTCTCTTATAAAATTTGGAAAATACATTTAAAGTCTATCCAAAACCCCATAGCTGTTGCAAATAATAAAAAATTAATTACGAAAAAAAAAAGATTAACTATAGAGATGTTTACATTTGAAACAGCCTTATACGACTCCAAAGTGTATAACGCTACTTTAAAAGAAAAAACTGGTTAAAAACCTTTTTAGAAGAGTATTGTTTAAATTTTATCAGTACTTTATATATATATATATATATATATATATATCTGTATCAAAGAACGATTCCTTTATAATTGGATTGACGAAAGTGGAATATTTCAAACGTTATAAAAACGTTTATTCTCGAAAATCTAAAGCGACACAAATGAATAAATAAACAGAGAAATTTTATATTTAAAGAATACTATCGCCAACTCTTTAATGAAATATCTAATATGAGTACAATTAAATATTACAAACATTTCTTTAGATAACAGGCAGGTGACATTAGAACAACTCGTCCTATATGTTAAAGTGCACAATAAAATGATAAAACATAGAAAAATAACTGTACTAAATACTGTCTATTATTTTGTTGAAATTATCTCCCTTTAACATGAAATATTTAAAAATTCAAAGGTCCATGCATCGAAGTTCAACAATGTTTCCTGTCTAAACTGCATTTTTAGTTTACATTTTCACTAATATAAAAAATACTTCTTGATTTTGAAGAAACCATTTGAAGAAGGTACCTAGTTGAATTTCATTACATATGGATAATTGGATACTTTTTCCCACGCTATACTCGAAAAACTAATGAGAATGACAGTGAGCTTTTTAAGCATAAAATAGTGTGGGAAATAGTGGCATTACATTATGTACGTACATTTTAATAAATATAAAGTAATATATCATATGCGCAAAGAGGATTTAACAGTATTTAGATATGTTTAATGTATGTAGTATATGTATCTCTCTAAAGTATTGTATCTAATAATTTACAAATTTAGTTATGTTTTTTTAGCTTGTTGCCTTGAAAGACGATTTAAAATTTATCAATATTCAATAGAAAATATTTCGATTTATACACCACTTTTGAATCTTTGTACATAAATCATTTTATCTTGATAAACCTTAAAATCAATGTTTGTTTCTGACTGGATCGGTGAAAAAACGGACTTTTTAGTTCATCAAAATATGAAAAAGCTACATGTTTAAAGTCATTCATATTTAGTACAGATACACATAAGTTTACCGATGGGATGCGAAAAGGAAATGGCTCTTATACTGAAGTATAATAAAGTTCACATTAATAGCAGTAAAAGAATCGAACAGTGTACATTGTAACAGTCCCATTGGTCTATAAAAATGTCCTTGAGAGATGACCCAAATCAATTTATGATGCTTTTCCTGACCGATTGATAAAGTTAGTGGCTGACAAAGTCATAAAATGTTGGTCTCTACGTCTATCAAGTGTTGGATTGAGTGACCGTAAAGTTCTTAAACGTCACCAAAAGATTATGTTTTAGTAACAAAGGTAAAGGACTAGCTATATGTGCATCCTCCCCCTTACCCTCTCTCCTCTCTTTACTGACCTTTTTCGATAACTTCGACTAGAGCCTGCTGGTTTTTGTATAGTCATTTTTGAGTAATTATAAGTAATCACGCTTCCGAAAATAGTTTAGTGTTCTTTGATTGAAAAAAATAACAAGAAAGTCGAAATGTAGTTAAGAATCAAATGTTTTATATTTTTATAATCTATTTAATAATTTTCAGAAAGTTTTTAATAAATCCAAAACTAAGATTTTTAACACGATAACTTAAATTCAATATCCCCCCCCCCCCCGCCCCGCCACATTTTTTTGATCATTTTTTATGAGATCTATACTATCTACTGAAGTTTCTGTTAACATGCAAGAAACACAAGTTGTATAAATTTGGTATATTTGACATTTGGTGAAAACGAACAGTGTTTAAAATTAAAACTTCAAATTAAAGGAAAATACAAAACAGGAGCTGTCAAAGCGTTTTGATGCAGAAATATAATTGTAAACTGCCTAATAATACATGTAAGATCATGCTAATTTGAGAAAAAAATATATTCCCATGGAGTAAAATATTAACGTCCGTATCAAAAGGGATAGTGTAAAATAGTAGCATTCTTGCGTTGCTATCGATTAATAAACTTTCTCTCTCTCTCTCTCTCTCTCTCTCTCTCATGTCATCAATTCCGGTTTCACAACCTCTTCCAACAATTAGGTAAACACTTACTAGAAAACATATGTGAAAGCATCTTCATTTAGTGTAAATTCAAACTAGAGAAAATCATGATCTCCGGAGGAAGGATGGGGGTTAAGGGCACATTTTTCCATTGGAAGACATGTATATAGCGTAAGTCTTTGAAAATCTTCTCAGGAAACAATCAGCCAGGAAAGTTGAAACTTGTGTGAAAGCATCCTCAGGTAGGATACATTCAAGTTTATTCAAATCATGATTCCCGGCGTAGGATGAGGTCACAACAGGGAGACAGCTTAATTTTTATATAGGAATATATAGAAACAAGTTGCTGTCCTTTAAAAAAGGACTACAATACGTGGACCATTTGCATGTTTTTCCAACGAAAACGTGAAAGCCTTAAGATTATCAGAGATTCCACCGACTCTAGCCCTCTGCTTTTAACCATTAAATTTGTACGTTGTATTACGTATACATGTATGTATAGCCCTGACTTTTTATCTCAGAATTTAAAGGATTCATAGATCTAAAATAATTTTGATTTATCTATGAATGAAGTTTGCATGTATAGTATCAGGAATTCGGTGAATTCTACTATTTGCGCACGCATTACCATTCGCACTACTTTGTTAACTATGCAGTGACAGCTTTGTGTAAATTAAAAATTTCATATTTTGATGCATTTTTCTTGAGATTGAAACTTTTATAGTGACATAATTATTCAATCAAACTTAAATGCAGAAAAAAATTTAATCGGGAAGTTCTCTAGCCTCGACTACTATAAATGTATATTTAAGTTACATGTGTATTCGGAAAACAACAAAACATTGCAAATTATGCTATTTGATGCATGTTGTAGTTTCGGCATAACATTAACTTATTTCATAAAACTGATAGTTCATATCACATGCCAATCATTTCTTTAAAAGGAATACTTTGTTTCTGTACTGTTTACTGACAACTTTACAATTACAGCGCCTTCGAACTTATGTGTGCATATGGCACGGAATCCCGATCCCGATCCAGATAAACGTGTTAGTCTGGTTCCCTGAGCTACCCATTACGCACAGGAACCAAGCTAGCTCATGCGCAGGCTGAATTTTCCCCATAGCATCCGGTTTAACCTCGCTTATATATTTTCTGCGTGGACCTCAGGGTCCACGCAAAAAAATCTGGAAAAATCTTCTTCTAAAAACATTTAACCAAAACCAAAAGCTGTACACTACGGCCAACGCGGTTTGCGTATTTACCGCGAGTCCTCGTGGTATGAAATTGATCGCGGTTTAGCACAGGTAGCTCAGGTAAAACCGCGCATCCTCGCGGTACGGCTTCTCACCTTGGCCACACCGTCGCGGTACTGTGATACCAGTCCCAGGTGAAAACTATTGTTGTTTTTTAACGCGAGTTACCTCCCCCAATATATTCTCATACGGGAAATATGATTGAGAGATTTAATGAATAACGCGGGACCCGTGTTACGGGATTTTCTTCAGGTAACACTTGTCCTGCAAGGTGATAATTGTCCATGATTGACCATACCGTTGCCTAGACTATAATTAACACCGATCGTCCTAAATGTACATATAATTGTATTTATTTAAAACGAGAGAGAGAGAGAGAGAGAGAGAGAGAGAGAGAGAGAGAGAAAGAGAGAGAGAGAAGGCCGGAAAATATTTAATGAGTTAAATAAGAGTAAGATTGAGGGAAAACATACACGTTGCGTTGATGCCTACGGTAGCAACCTTATTTGTCTTCTTTAAATCTGTGGCATATTTTCAACTCATCATATGCAAAAAATAATACTTTAAAATATTACTAATTTTCAAGTACACGTATATGCATGATTTTGTAATACATTGCTATGTTTGGGACTCTTGAACATTAACAAAATACATGTAGCAATAGTTTTCTCGAAGAATTTGTTAAAAACAATTCAAAGAGAATAATGAATTTTCTTCTAATAATATTTATATTTAAATTCTAACAATAGTTAAAACAGCGCTTGTTTTCTCCTTCTTGGTTTAATCCCTAATACAGATAACACGCCTGTTACGGTGTCTTACACCATCGCGGTAAAATCGTGACCCCGCGGTCACCGCGATGACAATACCGCGACGGTGTATCGCGGAAAAGATTAAAACACCATCACGGTGTCGCGGGAAAATACGGGATCCGCGTTGGCTGTAGTGAAACTTTAGTGAAGATTTCCCAGATAGTGAAGATTCAAATTTGTTAAGAACAAAATCTTGAGGCGCAGGTTGGGGGCAACATTGGGAATCCAATTTTACACCGGAAAAAAGTTTCATCATGTTCACAAAAACTGAAATGTTACAATATAGTGTTTTACTTATATGCAAAGATTTTGACATATTGCTGAATCTTTAAATTTGATTTGACTTTGGCCCCTGGACGATTCTTGCCTCACCGGGTGTTCAGAGTTTGATGTCAGTTTATATCCCAGATATAAACAATTCTGTAAAATCTTTTTGAGAAATGCAATGGTTAAAATTTGATGTGACTTTAAAATCGTCCTGATTGAAAAGAGAGTTAACTAGACACGATCTCGTTGCGAGCAACGAGGAGGTCTTCCGTGCGATTTTTTGAAGGTTATATGACCTTGACTTTGATATTTGACCCTTTATCTCCTTATCGGGGCAACAACAAAAAAAATTGATGGTTGAATTTTGTCAGGAACATCATTCTCAGCATTCTATATTGATTTTCAAAATGATGCTTTTTAAAATATTTGTTCTTTTTGAGGTATGTTATCAAAGTTTTGTACTTTTGGCCCCTTAAAACCCATTAAAAACCCCTTAATACGGAACACATGATAAAATAATTATAATATATTGTTAAATAAATGTGAGATGAACATTATTGCTTCCAAAACATAAAACAAAATATTTTTCAGTAAAGTGCTATGGAAGAAATACTTTAGAGCCCTTTTGGTCCCTTAATTGAAGGGCCAGCCCCTTTTTCTTGGCATCATACGAAAGTTCTTTTGATATTAAACATATTTTGTTCAACAAGTGTTTAGAAATTCTTTGCCGTTTTTGAGCTATCTGGGATATGTTGTTTTAGGGGCCGACCCCTAATCTCCTTATTGGGGCCAGATAACGAAACTTTTATGATTGAATATTGTTTAAAACATAATTCTTAGCATCTTTTACTCTATATTGCTTTTCAAAATATTTGTCCTTTTTGAGATATATTCGATCGAAGTTTTGGAATTTTGTCCCCTTAAAACCCCTAATTACGTAACGCATAATAAAAATTTTATTATGTATAGTTTTATTAGTAAAAGATGAACATTTTTGCTTCTTAAACATATTACAAAACATTTCTCAGTAAAGTGCTATGAAAGAAATACTTTAGAGCCCTTTTGGTCCCTAAATTGAAGGACCAGCCCCTTTTTCTTGGCATCATACGAAAGTTCTTTTGATATTAAACATATTTTGTTCAACAAGTGTTTAGAAATTCTTTGCCGTTTTTGAGCTATCTGGGATATGATGTTTTAGGGGCCGACCCCTAATCTCCTTATTGGGGCCAGATAACGAAAATATTATGATTGAATATTTTTTAAAACATCATTCTAAGCATCTTTTACTCTATATTGCTTTTCAAAATATTCGTCCTTTTTGAGATATATTCGATCGAAGTTTTGGATTTTGGCCCCTTTAAACCCCTAATTACGTAACGCATAATAAAATTTTTATAATGTATAGCTTTATTAGTAAAAGATGAACATTTTTGCTTCTTAAACATATTACAAAACATTTCTCAGTAAAGTGCTATGAAAGAAAGACTTTAGAGCCCTTTTGGCCCCTAATTTGAGGGACCAGCCCCTTTTTCTTGTTATCACACGAAAGATCTTGTAAATATAAATTTTATTTGCTCTATATGTTATGGTAAAATATTTTCAGGAAAGGAGATAAAGAACGAAAACCATTAAAAATTACGTCGCTTTTTCAAACTCGATTTTCGGGTCCAGGCGAGCTTCGACGCCTTTGAAGCCAGACAACCATAAATGCCTTTAAACACATCTACAATCTTTTGTCTACAATCCCTGAAAATTTAAATTCAATATCTTTTTTCGTTTAGGAGGAGATAGCTGGACAAAATGACCCTCTAAAAATCACTAAAACGTCAATATCTCCCGAGCGGAAATGACGTCATTAAAATAAAAAATTATATATAAGGTTTTTATCAATATCTACAAGATCTGAAATTTTCACGAAAATCGGTCAAGTCGTTTTCAAAAAATCGCTTGTACAAAAAAGCGTAAGAAAAAACTAGAGCAAAGCTCGTTGCAAAGCAACGAGTGGGTCTTCCGTTAATGTCAAGAGAAAAGCTAGAAGTATCTGTAAGAAGCAGAGTTCTTAAGCCAAGAACAAGAGTAACTAAAACAATTTAGTATAAAATCGAATAATTCTTGGTACGACTGAACAAAAACTTTTTCGATTTCAAGAATATCTTAACAAAATAAACCCGAATGTGTTCATGTACGACTTGACACGATTATTTTTGGTACGAATTAATTTTTCATTTAACTTCACGCTTTTTTTTAAATCAAGAACGCGGAATCAAAATTTCCGGAAAAATCAAATTTTAAACCCGAACTTCTCTGTAGTGCATGGTCCGATTTGAAAACGAATTTCAGTGTTAGATTAAGCTTACAAAGTTCTTTGTTTTTGCTAAATGAATAATACAAATTATCGCTTAGAAAAAAGTTATCATAAAAAGACTTACTAGCCCTTTTAGCCCCTAATTTTAGGGGCCAGCCCTTTTTTTCTTTTTATCAAATAAAGGTCTCGCAAATGTAAACATATTTTGTCAACATGTATTCACGAATCGTTAAACGTTTTCGAAATATCTGAACAGCTGTGTTTTAGGGGCCGACCCTTTAACTCCTTATCGGGGCGACCAACAAAATTTTTTTAGTTGCCATATTGTTAAGAACATTATTCTTAACATTTTGTGTTCTACATTGCTTTTAAAAATATTTCTCCTTTTTCAGATATTAATAGTCAAAGTTTTGAACTTCTGGCCCCTTGAAACCCCTAATTACGTAATATATGACTTTGCTATGGTACTGTAAAGATAAACAGCTGTACAGTGAACATTTTTGCTTTTATAATTAATAACAAATTTTTGTTCAGTAAAGAGTTATTGTAAGACGATTTTAGAGCCCTCTTGGCCCCTAATTTGAGGGACCAGCCCCTTTTTCTTGATATCAAATTAAAGGTCTTGCAAATATAAACATATTTTGTTCACCAAGTGTTCACAAAGAGTTAACCGTTCTCGAGATATCTGTACAAATGTGTTTAAGGGGCCGACCCTTAAACTCCTTAATGGGGCCATCAACAAAAAAATTTAAGGTGGCATATTGTACAGAACATTATTTTGAGCAACTTTTGTTCTACATTGCTTTTCAAAATGTTTCTCCGTTTTCCGATATAAATGATCAAAGTTTTGAACTTCTGGCCCCTTGAAACCCCTAATTACGTAATATATGACTTAGCCATGGTACTGTATAGATAAACGGTTGTACAATGAACATTTTTGCTTCTAAGATTAATAACAAATTATTGTTCAGTAAAAAGTTATTGTAAGAAGACTTTAGAGCCCCCCTGGCCCCTAATTTGAGGGGCCAGCCCCTTTTCCTTGATATCAAATTAAAGGTCTTGCAAAAATAAACATCTTTTGCTTTACATTATTTAACAAAATATGTATACATCAAAAGATATTTCAGAAAATGTTCAAAAATTTCATGGAATAATTTGGTTCTTATTTTCAGGTTGAGGCGAGCTTCGAAGCCTTGCACAATTTTCATAAGTAAAGGCAATGGGGTACATCTACATACATTTATCTACAATCCCTGAAAATTTCAGGCTTTTATCTTGATTAGTTTCGGAGAAGATGCGTGGACAAAATGACCCTTAAAATTTACAAAATCGTCAGTTTCTGAAACCGGAAGTGACGTCATACGTTCAAATTTTAACAACCTAGAGTATTTACGATACCAAACAAGTTCTGAAAATTTTGTGGTAATCAGTTGAATAGTTTTTGAGAAATAAGCCTCAAGAAAAGTCAGAGGAAGAATAATAATAATGAAAAAGAATCCGAAGAAAAACAATAGGGTCTTCCGTTGGAAACGGAAGACCCTAAAAATAATAAAAGGGAAAAAGAAACAAAGCAATAACAATGAGGTCTTCCGTTGGAAACGGAAGACCTTAATTATAAACACAATAATATTAAGGTGGAAAATGGATTTTAATTCATACAGGATCTTCATGTATAACACGAGAGAGCGTCAGTTATTATTTTCAAATTGCTGTCTGAGCGCCTTAAGGGTGCCATTTTAATTTGTTTTACCACATTACATTTTAAAACCTCACTAAATACTATCGACTTTTTTACACAAAAAATTAAGATGATTTGGTTTAAAAGGAAATGGAAAAAAAAGTATGACATTAAATTTCATTTATTTGAGGTAGTCATAAATGAAAAAACCCACTTCTTTTAGTATAATAATCTCTTCATAATTCAAGTTTTACGTTGTAAGGAGAGTTTCATACAAGTAGCATGCAGATGTGATACATTAACACTTTACGGATCACCAACCACACTAAACTGTAGAATTGAAACGAGGGCTTAAAACTCGCAGAAATGACAAAACTTCGAATTATGAAATATTAACATTCATTATTTAAATCTGAAATTTTTAATGCAAAACGATGTTAACTCCTGGAGGCAACATTAATAGAGCGTAAGGTAAGGGCGGTCGCCGCACGCCTGCGACGTTATTTATGTATTCTTGGCGTTTTGTTTTAAATTTATACTTCTGGGCTTTACAAAGAAATGGTTGGGATGCTACCATTATATTTACACTTTATCGTAATGGTTTCTTTAAATATCAATATTTCATCTGTAACTTTCGGTTGTCACCGATAACAAACAGATATCTTTTTGATTGCGCCCATGAGAAAAGGGTCCTCATGACATTTTTTTTCACAATTTCAGATTTTTATGGATTCATACCTATATTTGTCAGAAGTTTAAAGTTATGAAGTTTCAAGAAGATCCAATAACTATAAACATCTTTATTTGGCTTTTAAAATTACGGTTTTTATTACTTCTAACATTGTTAACCTTGCGACGTTACGTTATGATTTCATTAACGTCATTTTATGTAAGGTATAAAGCTCCATTGTTTTATTTGTTAATCATGTATTTGCTTTTCAAGATATCATTACTTAATTCTTTTTCGATTCTTAGATAAAAAAAAATGCATTTATATTAATGCATATTTTTTACACAATCCATGCACATTGAAAATGTAATTGTCACTGAAACTGTTAAGTCTTTTTAACGCACATTCACATTTTCTGAATAAATCATATCTTAATTTTGTAACGAACTACTTTTATAAACTACACGTACATTTCAAATAATTTTTCTAAAATTATTCATTATCAATATTTAAGTACAATGAACATGGCATTTTTAATTTGCATTGTGATAATATATGCACATTGGACTCTTAAGCACAAGCTATTTGAGGAAAAAAAAACTTTGCCAAAAGTAGATCTTTCCTTTCTTAATTTTGCTCTTTTATTTTTCTGTACATTTACACATGATTGACACTTTAGCGTTTTCATATCAATAGTCATCATTTTTTACTTTGATTCGTTTTTAATTCTTCATGGCTTGCTTAATTGTATGTTGCTTTAATATTTTTTTAATCAGTAATAATTTGAATTACTTTCTTTTACAATTACTCTTGTTCCTTACTACATTACTATACCTAAAAGTGTCTCTATTACACACGTGAATTCGATCAAGTATTTTAAATGAAAAGTCGCATTTTAAGCAAAGCGGTATAGTGTACTTGCTGTAATTGCTCCCCCGTTCCGGTTAATGAAATTACGCAGCAAGCTTAGTTATATTGCGGGTCGTTTCGGTCTTAGAGACAATTCGCGCCGGTCATTTTGCTCCAACGTGCATCAATAACAGATACACCAAGTTCACCAAATTCTAAATGAGTTTATATCCATATAACGATAATAATCATCTTTGCAAGCTTGGCATGAATCTCGAGAGTTTGACAATTAGCATAGGCATCTGCAAAACTAAATGGGGACTACATCTCAAAAGTAAGCATGATAATGTGCGATACAGATACATGTACATTTCAATAAATTCGTAAATGTGTTTGAGTTAAAATTGAAGTTAAAAAAGAAAATAATATTTATCTAGTCAAAGTATGCAATGAAATATGCTCTTCTTTGAATTCAATTAAATTTGTCCAGGATAGAACGTATGTTTTTTTTATCTCACGTTTATTGCCACAATTAAAACTCTTCAAAATAGTTAATTTTGTTTCCTGTTTATGTGTAAATCAATATGTAACGTTGCTGATATAACAGATTTTCATATTTTACGCGAGCACTTATTCCGCATTGTTTCTGTTTTGTGTGAAATTGCAAGAATATATCAAAGTACTGAAGTACTGATAGGAGTTGACTTTATCGATTATCATTTATTTTAAAATCAATTTATCTTGCATGGCAATTAGTTTCTAGTTTTTATTTAGCCAAGAATTTCGAGAAATTCCATATGAATCATGTTGTGTATATTTTTAAATATAGATTTAACCTACTAGTATGTATTGGTTATCGAAACAACTCTAAAAATTGTATGGATCCAAGCACTATTGATATCGAACTCTAGTCTCGTTTAACTAGACGCTCGGCTGTCTCCGTTAATATCCGGCAAGCAAGAGAGCTCCCTCTCTGCTTGTCGCAGATTTACGGAGACAGTCTGGTTGAACGAGGCTATATTAACTCTGGTGTAGGAATACATGAGACTACAAAAATATCTAAATTGTTCGTAGTATATAAAATTTAACTATTTTCAAAGTGTTTATAGATAAGTTTCCTTGAAAAACATTGCGGCAGCATACATTACATCGAATTTGTTTCCATTATTTTCAAGAACTTAGTCTTGTCAGCGGTGATGATTTGTGCTTAGGTCTAAACACTGTTTCACCTTCGGTTTGCCAGAATAACTACATAGGAGAGTTGAATAAAATCAACTCCCAAAAATCATGGAAATTGCAAGCACCAATATTTTCATAAAGTTAACTGAAAACAGTTCACTGCATATATGACAAATAAAAACGTAGTGGAATTGAACAAAAAAAAAAGTTAGTTTCATTTTAATGGGAATGATATGGAAATGATATTGTACATTAAGGTATCGAATCGTGAACCTTGATTAATTTACCCTCTCCACTCGACATTTCTTTTACTGAAATCTCAATACAAGCACTGAAGCTTGTGATTTTCTCTCGTAGCATTTTCTTAATGTTGTTGAAGCACCCAGTATTTTTTTCAAGACAAAATTGTTCATTATTTAGATTATCAAGTTCCTGAAGCAATAAATTATAATGTGATTTTGTCAAAGAATAAAATCGGTCACAAGTTAAATACTTTTAGGTTTAATGAAAACTAAAGTTTACGTCTAAATTTAATTAGAATGTATAATGACTCAAAGTGTACACATGTTACTACAATGAGTTGGCTCATTTGTTATATGGGTTATTTGTCGACACTGATTAAACACACACGTTAATACAATGAGTTAGCTCATTTATTAACATGGGGTATTTGTAGACACATGAATAATTTAGCGCTTATATATGTAGCTCAAATGTCCCGTAGTTTTTGAATAAATAGCACACTAATATTTTTTAATTAAAAACTTCTTTCATGTTTTTGAGCGTCATCTAAAATTACTAGTATCTTATCTGCCGAAATGCATCTACGTGTATTATAAAACAAACTGAGCAGGTTATATTCTTATAGCATTTACAATAGATCTTGTACGCACAATTTACATGCATATACCCTTTGTCATTTAGGAATTTTTTCCGAAGAAATGGGTCAATACCTCTCCCCCTCCAAATATATATATATATATATATATATATATATATATATATATATATATATATATATATATATATATATATATATATATATATAGAAAGTAATCAGGCTCCCAAAACTTTGGACAACTAATTTAAATTTGAAAAAAAATCTAATCAATTATTAATTATTGTTTGATTTTTTTGCACGGACTTGTAATCTTTTCATCGAAACCAGTACATGTACATCGCTAGCCAACATAAGTACATGTAATTGAAATATTAGATCACTGAATCGCTGAAAAAATAGGTTCTGTAAACGTAACTTCAGAAGTAAATTTGGCCTTGATTTTTTAAAATGGTTTATTATTATATACTACAATAAACATGTACCCTTTTTAACACATTTTGATGACTCAGAGAAAGTAGCCGATTAAATATTCGTGGTCAATGTCTATCTGTTCTTTACAATTTTGTTGCACTCAAACAAATGAAGAGTTGAAAAGAAATATTTGATTTCAATTTTTATTCTGAATAATCTGCACTTTATAAGCACCTATTAAATAATACCGCTATTGTGCTTAAATATATAACTGACCGACCACAGAAAAAAAAGAGTTGGGTCAAAAATAAGGTGGTGGTTATATTGTATAAATCTATATTCGCAACAAATAAATGACAATTGTAAAGCTCACTTGCGCCTTTGCGCCTAAATCTGTATGCAACACATTTTATAGTTACATGTAAACATTTTTTTATAACATTCAGTTAAAAAAAATTTCAGAGTGTATATATAATCTATAAAATCTCTAGAAAGTCTGAATAATAGACGGAGTTAAAAAGAAAACCTAACGAAATGGCATGAATAATTTCTTTTAAATTTTTAAACTTGAATCTGTAAGTTACAGTACAAAAAAAAAAATGAAGCTAAAGTGAAAGTTTATTATTCATACCAAAAATTTAGTTTCATTATGAACTTATCAAACTCAAATTTCATTTATTATTATCTATTTTAAAAAATCAACAAAATGAATTACTAAAAAGCTTACAATTTGAAATAACATCAAATCATATCAATTTATAAACGACTGGATCTACAAGTAGTATCAACCTATAGACTAAAACCTATTTTTGATAATAATTCATTCACTAGTCTATTCAATTAAGATTTTAAGAACACTCATTGATATTGAAGAGATGAAAGAAATTGAACATCTTATTTAATATCAGTTTCCCCGTGCGGAGCCTCATGGTATTTTCTACAGAAGTGGATTATTTTTTTTTTGTTTTCCGAAATGTCTTTATAAACAGTAATTAAAATATTTATCTTGTAATAAAAAGGCTATGGGTTTCACCCAGATTCTTAAAATTATTTGTAGACCCGAATCTTCAGAGATTCAGAGCCTGTTTAGATGAAATTATGGTAGACCTACATGAAGTTGAAATCGGCCGCGCGAGTAAACAGATGCCGACGGGCGGATCAACAAGTTGTAATGGGTAGCGAAAACGTGGTCGTGATTATAACGATTTCTCATTAACCAGTAACTCTAAAATTATATTATATTCAAAACATTCAAAATTAGATTCAGTACCGCATGTTAATCGACGGAATGTTAATTTTTTAATCGTGTTATTCTTTCCGATACTGCAGTATGCAGTACAAGTTTTTTTTATGCGGATGATCAAGAGTTGTCTTTTGTTCGTATCAAACAAACACGGAATCTACATTCGATCGTGACTTATATAAATGAGTAAAATATAAAAAACAATATTAATATGTTCATTTTATCTATTATAAAAGATACTGCTGTATAGGACTCTGCTGTTAAAGACGTTTTAGTAGTAAGATACGTGTTCATAAACAAAGTAACGAAATTACCGCACTGATGTTTTGTACTATCAGACGAGACATTTTTTTTTCTTTTATGTAACGTCATTTCTTTATGACGTTATTTCTCTGTTTTACACAAAACGTCATAAGGACCCTTTTCTCATGGGTGCAATCATTTATTTTGTTGTAATTTTAAATAGAATTTTCCAGATTGTTTGAAAAATATCACATGACAATGAAATGGTATATTATTGAAAATTGTAATTTTTCTGCTGAAGTGTCTCAGATGTTATTAAGATAATAATTTTTGGGGTTTGTCCACACGAAATCTCAATGAACTTAAAAGAATGAACGACCAATCATTACTATGAAATAGACCTTAACATGTAGATGTGCAGAATAGATACAGTGTATCTGTTGTAAGTTAATCACTTCAGTAGTCCACGGAAGTATGTGAAACCAAAAATTGGCTTTTAAAAGTTTTTGCTTTTTTTATGAAAAACTCGACTGAAAGCACTTGTGCACGAAAGTCCATAAGGCTCATTTGAGATTCCAAATACGAGATTCGCAATACGAGATTTAATATTCAAAATTCGAGATATCAAAATTAACCAGTCAAATCAAGGATCTGAAACCCGTATCCTAGCGACATCAAAGTGTTTTAATTAAAGACCAATCGTACATGCTCTTTCTCACAAATATATGTTTTAACAGTTCTTATATAGTGGTTATAAAGTAGTTAAATTAATTTTGATGAAATATAATGCTATTTCTGAAATATAATGCTATTTCTCGTAAATCAAGAGTTGCCTCCTCTTCCTGTTATATGCATACATGTAAATAGAAATATTTATCTGTATTAGATAATGATACAGATGCATTCACTATCTATTCTGATTGAAAAGGTATTCTTATTCTGATTTGTAAGATGCCAAACACTTCAAAACAAGGGGATATGAGGCCATCTTTTAAATTTTAGAAGAAAAATGTAAACATTTCTTTACTGGTTTGCTTCTGTCCAAAACTGGCTAAAACTGTTGTCAAAAGATAAAAAAACCCAATAAATATGACGTTCAACATGTTATTTTGTATGCAAAATACGCATCCAAGGGCAGAACAATGCATTTTTAAATCACTTTGAACTGCGTAGCTACAGACTTAAATTTAAAGATTTAAAAATATGAAGGGAAGTCATAAGTGTCCACTACCATTTGTTGAGAAAAAAGTCAAAGCTTGCTTCTTTAAGTTGTAACTTTGTCTCACATGAGGGTACCCTATTCCTAAAATGAGCCTCAAAAACCATAAATTTGCACGAAATATTTTTGTTTGTGTCTGTGGATGTACATTAGAGTTACATTTCCATTGAAAAATATATGTTTATTTTCTTTTAGGCAATTAATTATTTTGACCCATTTCCTAATTCTAAAAAGAACTTAATTTATACTCACAAAACTAAAACAATACAGTTGGAACTGGTATAGAGATGTCTGTCACATTCAGTCCAGATTGTTTTGAACTAATATTTATTCCTATATTGTCCATAAACACGGGCGTTCTAAGTATAGCTTGGGATTTTTTCTTCTAAAAATAGATCTAATGCCGACTGAAAAAAATAGGATGCCCTAATTTGAGGTAAAGTTTCAACATTTATGTGCAAAATTCAACCTCTTGCTCAACAAATGGTTGTAGAGAGGACACCAATAAACCCCTTCATATTTTTTCATATTTTTAAATCTTCAAAATTGGTCTGTAGCGGCGCAGTTCGACAGCTGTTTTAAGTGATTAAAAGTATCGTCCTGTTCTTGTATGCATGATTTGCATACAATCAACATGTAGAATCTCATATTCATTGTGTTTTTTTTTATCACTTTGCAACAGTTTTGGTCAGTTTCTGGCAGAAACAAGCATGTTCAAGAAATGTTTACATTCTTGTCCTTAAATGTAAAAGATGGCCGCAAATCCCCCTTAACCGATGTCAGGTTCTAACATAAACAATCTTAAATCTTGATGCTTTTCGTAAACTTTATTCAACTTTGCATAAAACGGCAGATTACAGTGTATCAACACACACACACACACACACACACACACACACACACACACACACACACACACTCTCTCTCTCTCTCTCTCTCTCTCTCTCTCTCTCTCTCTCTCTCTCTCTCTCTATAAGACATCAACTAAATTGTATATTTAATTCCTCAAAAAATATTTCATACAATTTAAACTTGTTTTAACCAACTGTGTATAAATAAACAGATTCATATCATTAAATAACCAAACAATAAATATTATAAAATTAATTATAATGAACACTGTAGGCCATGAAGCATTTTATTGGAAAGGTGTCAAAAATATGTTAAAGGCGGTTTTTTCGTCACTTGCATCATTGAATTTAAAATTTAAAAATTTGTAGTATTTTATTCCCTGTACCAGCACATGATGTTGACAAGAAAACATCTGCATATAAAACACAGTAACAATGTTAATTAAGACTACCAACATTATCAAAAAGGCATTGAATTTCTTTAAGAATAAATCTATCTTATGCACAAAAATGAGATCATATATAAATAAAATGACAATCTACAAATGTGACGTCAAAGAAAATATGATTAACCTGAGGCTAGAGGAAAAACATGGGCACCGACAGAAGTACAGTCAATATAGCAATACTCCGCCAAGATTTTGAAAGCACTGATAACTAGAACGCTACCATATCATACTTAAGTGTTTTATAACGTATCCGACGAGTTAAACATTTTTTTTTTGTACTAATAGAAAAAGGCAGCGAGATGAAAATCTAACAAGGTTCTGAACATGAACTATTTCAAAAAGAGTGATCAACATAGTGAAAATAAGGAAGTATTTTCATTGGTGTCTATTGTATAAATTTAAGAATTACTGGGATGGCTACAGAGCTATGGACCGCTTCGGTCTAGCTTCGGTCGGCTCTGGGTTCTGTTGACCATAACAATAACACTTTGACGAATAAATGTAAGTTCCTGCTACATGTATTTCAGTGCAACAACGAAGTAAATCATTAGGTCAGACTGAAAATCAACAAGAGGCGTCTTCTTGCCATGGTTTGAAGTACATAATCTCTTAACAGCATTGAAATCAAACACATATGATACGAAGCGGTAATCGTTGAAATAGCATGTCTTTGCAACTGATTACGGTTCTTTTCTTCTTATCCGGTTTCAAAATTATTGGTTCACTGACAAACCAAGGCACAAGCAGTTACTAGGCAACATGTGAGCCATTACACGTGGCATACACTATGACTTTACAATATGTGGAATAAAATATTGAACACTGTATCACGAATACCGGTATCCTATGGAAGAACTTGTTAGGGATTTCCATGATGTTTTCGTTACATTCAGTTTGTTGTAGTCCAATTGTTTATATCCCAGATTCGAGTAAAGAAAAGAGCAATGTTTATCGATGATTTTCAAATCATTTTTGTTGATAATTGATATCCAACGATAAGCATTGGCGATGGCGTTTCCCCTGTTTGTACAATAGCCACAGGCCTTAACGGGTCCTCGCATCAACTTTTTCACAAAGTCTTTAACACGCGTTGAATAATTACTATGAAAAAATTTAAATATCTTTGGCACAACAATAAAAGGATTCTGGCACAAATTTTCATACACCACCCCTATCATTCTAATTCCGTGACATGGTTCTAGTTCTTTAAATGAATTTAGATTCGAAGACATGGTTTGACATAACTCTTTTGAAGCAATTGATACATTTTTACCCTCTGTTTGTTGCTGCTCGAGCCGCGAATTTATTATCCCACGAGGATCTCGTATCAAATGAAGAACTTGAAGCCTCGGTAGCCAATTTAAAAGTTTCCCCGCCATAGACACCGACAATCGAATTGTTTTCAACGTCCGAGTTTTCGATTCGAGACATTTGAGGTGTAATATTGGAATGCATTGCTTTACGAGGTCTACTTTGCTTTTTGTGGTCTTGACTGGATTGATACACGAGTAATATTTCTCATGTTCAGGTGTGTAGAACTTAATAAAAGAATCGGTGAGTCCAGGAAGATCAATATTTTTGAAGTTGCATGTGAACCAGTGGTAAATCATTTCCGTATAAACCGATTCCAGCTCCTCTTTTGTGATATTTCTGAAACAGACCAATGAACACATTTATGGAAACATAATTATTGATTAAAATACAATATTTATTTTCTTTGAATTGTCAATGTCATTCACTTATGAAATATAGGAAAACTTAACAGAATTTTACTTGAGTTATTTCACAAGATTTTTATTATCAAACATTATATTTGTGAACATCGTGCAATTTAATTCCATTCATCGTCAACTTGGATAAATAGGTAAAAAATTAAATAAGATGTGACATTACAAATCTTTATTTCATTGAAAAACAAAATGAGAAACAAAAGTCGACATGAATAACTTTAGTTTTCATTCTGTGAATTAGTGACATAGAATGAAAACAGCAAACTAGTAATAATATTAATCGTACTTGCATCGACTGAATAATCTTCACTAAGCTGTAGATAAGGGAGAGCATGAATCAAATGTTATAACGATAAAAAAAATAGAAATTAGACAACCGCCCTTATACTGTGTGCTTTACTTGATTTTTTGCAAGTGTATGGCAAATGAACGGTTTTAAAAGTAAAAAAATTTTCTTGACTTGAAAGTATTATGAGTCTTCACCATTTAATCTATTCCTTGACCTAAATGAGTCCGTGGGGATAAGCAGGTGAGATAAATTAATATATTGTGAATCAACGCTGCCCTCCTCCCCAATATTACGCCGTTTAGGTACAATTTTTGATCCGAAGTTACTATCATATGTTATTGTAAAAACATAGGCCTTTAACGAACACTTTTTGATTTAAATAATTTCATTATCATATGTTATGCTTAACAAAAATTATTTTATGGATCTTTGAAACAGTGGGGCATGTATTACATCGAAGTATGATAGCGAGTTTTAATCTGGATCTTCAGTGAATTTTTTTCTTTTTCTTGGTAGTAAAAAATCAATGTGATCAGTTGAAAAATGAATTAAATTTATTTTTTTCCGCTTCATTTTTCGATTTTCAAATTATTGTTTTAGACTAACATGACGTTGCTTCTTTTAAAACAATCATCTATCATTTTCATCTTAGTTATGTAAAAATAAATTAAAGATTTAATTAAAGGTAACCAAATCAAATGTTTTTCGCCATCGCCTACTAGTAATTAAACTTGTAGAATCTTATTTTAGTATCAGAAAAATGAACGATGTTAACGCAATTCGAAGAGTATTTTGGTTTGGGGCAATGTTATCGAATACTTTTTTCCGAGGGAGGGGTGAGGGGATTGTCATACTTTTACTCAATCTAAATTTTCTTAAAGTCATTCAGGATCATACATGGTAAAAATTCACGTCAATTTCCTTTTTATTCTTTTGCCTTAGATGCTTTAATTGATAACATTACTTCAAAGTATTGTTAAAACAAAACCATTCAACTGATAAACATAATACATTAAGGATTTGCTATATGCTCTGCAGATGTTCTTTAGAATTAACTCAATTTATTGTAGCCTGTAAATGACAGACACTTCTCAGGGAAATGTATTTCCCAGGAGTGTAAAGTTAAACATTATTTTAGTATTCAGGTTTATGTTTCCGTTAATTCGTAAAATTGTCCATCCCATACAAATTATAGAACTAATGATTCGAAGGAATAGAAACCTATCACTTCTTATAAATAAAGAAAGAGAGGAAATGACCAAAACCGATACTTTTGACGTCTCTCTATTTAGACTTTTCTAATATTTTATTTATACATGATATAGACGTAATGTTGACGGATAGTTTACATAGGTAAAAAGATCTCTAAATGAATAAATTAAATCAAGAAGAAGTATGGATATGTAATATATTGACCTGAAGTTGTATCATCCTAAATGCTGTAATATTGATCACACATTGATGATAACCCAGTAATTAATACTGGTCTTTATATTTACCAGTAATCGACACCAGCTGCCTTAATTCCTTTAAGGAAAATGAGGTTGGTAAAGGAAAACTGTACAATTAACATAAATTCATCCAGGTTTATTTTCCGAATTTCACGCTTATTTTTAAAGACCCATTTTTTATAGTTAACGAGGTATGGTCACAATTTTGGTCAACAATCATTTTTCTGATTTTGATGCGTACAATGCTTCAGTGAGGCATTCCTAATAGGCAACCAAAATTTGAGTGTCATTCGTTGGGTTAAAAGTAAGTTATAGAGCTTACAATTCTTTGCTAGGTAAACAAATCTTTTGTTTACATTTTGAATGTTGAAGTGTAAATTTCAATTCTATACCTAAAATGATTGTGTTAAACGTTAGGAACTCTTTATCTATGCTTAAAAATGAATAGCTAAATGGGAAAATCAGCTTGAAAGAGTTTTTATTGGTACATTGAACCTACCTAAACACATAGGGGCATGAGCCTTATTTACACGACACAGATTTGTGAACTCCGTATCTTGTTTAAACTAAACGACTAACTCTCAAATTTAATTTTATCATTAGAAATGCATTCATAAAGCATTGTAAATAATGAAAATAGAAAAATAGAATTTGACTAAAATCCTGACCATTCCCCTTTAAGATGTACATCTTTGCGACACCCCGAATTACATGTATGTCACAAAAATGCTAATACGCTAAAAATATAATTTAAAAATATCACTCAAAATTTAAGAGGTTTGGACTTACAAATCACTTTGACATGTATTATGGATTCGAGTTATCAGTCCTCGAGATATCGAATGTCAACTGTAGAGTGGTTTATATACAAAAAGATGAGAGTTAAATACTGACCTTGATATTCCAAACAACCTAAACAAGATTAAATCCAAACACAACGTATTACCCCTTAAACTAATTAATGTCATTCATAATGAAAACTAAGCTTAATAGTTCGTTCTTTGATTTTGCATGTTGCAAAGCTTGGATTCGGTTCCAAGCCGTTTGTTATCGATTTTAAATTCCCTACACACCTAGTCGTTCCATTGAGAAATTGCACGGGTCTGTTTTTCTGCACAGCGTTCGTAATGCCATGGAGGGGCTCAAACTGATAGAAATCAGCCTCTGTGTGCCGCACAATTTCCGCTGTGAGAGTGGACCCCCCTCTCATATAGGCTAGCACCAGCCGCATCCGGGTATTTTCTTTGCTGTAATAGTGGTCTGTATAAATATAAAAAATAATAAATCGTTCCATTCCTCCATTATGTTAATGAATAGTCAACAAATTACTTGTCAGAACTAACTCGCGTTTTAGATATGTTAAGATATAAATTTTCGTTTTGTTACGAAAAAATTCCAAATATTCAAGGTTTACAGTTTTAATACTTCACTCTATCCTTAAAATAGATAGTTCTTTTCTTTAAAAAGTCTTCATCCAGTTTAAAAGATATTTTTAGATTTATAAATAAATTAATGATTAAATATAGTTTGAAGCAACATTAGCAAACAAATTTTTTCTATCATTAGAACACGTATTTTTTCATTCAACACTTTTATTACGGTGGGTAGATAAAACTAGTATTTAATTTTTCATGGAGGTCTCAAGTGATGAAGAAAAAGTTATAAAATGGTTAAAATTTGAGGATGTTTTTATTAGAAAGATTATATAACAAAATAATGTATTTGGCAAGATGTTTTTTAATCATAGCTCGATGGTCAGGCAGTGAACATGTTTAACAAACAGCCTAGTCATATAAAGAAATATATATTATCTATGTTCCGATATGGCACAAATCCTGTATTAATTACACTTAATTGCCATAAATCTTTCTTCATTATTGTATGGTACCAATGCTGTATAACATTAGTAAAAGATTTATTTATCTGAAAATGGAGCTTTTTGATATATGATAGGTTTTTTTATATACGTATAACTTGCCTAATGTATACGTCATTAATTCAACAGTATTATCAGTGCTTTTTCAAAGTTTTTAAAATCGGTCTATGTTGAAATGTTGTTAAAAATAATATTATGCTCCAATTTTACTGATGTATTTTGGAGTTATTTTATTAGATTTAAAATGTACCAAGGCAATTTATTAAACTTTGAATTACACTGATGTGGTCCCAACTGCGACATCAAGACTGAATGAATTACGATATGGAAAAACACAGGGATGTATATTTCGCTGAAACAGCGTCAATTTCACACAACAGACCAGATTTTGACACACAACTTTCCGGTTTTGACAGATTATGAACATGAATGAGCATCTCTTGGCGAATATGAAGAAAGGGGGTTAATATCTGACAGCTTGTTTTGATGAGCAACCTAGATTGTAACATCCCACAGAAAGTCCAGGCTTTTGTTAAAACGTATTTAAAACTAGGTTCTATATCATTCGTCATATTATAAAGCTAAGTTACGTTAATAATTTTTAAAGAGCCTTCGATAAAAATAAGCGTGCATTAAATTAAACAATATATTACTCTCTCAAATACAAAAGAAGTAATGATTTATTAAGTGAAAAAAAATAATTTAAATTTGAATAAGCATTATGGCAAATTTCTTCTATACGACTACATTATGAAGTTTTAACACGAACCTCCAAAATCCAGAAATGATTTTGCCACAATCGGTGACTATCTTCACCTCATGTCCTATAAACTATATCCTCTAAGGAAATAATTTTCACAATGCTTTAAAGTTTACAGAACTGAACTTAAAATCGGTAGATATTCCAAAGTATAAATTTTTATCACATAACGCCGATTTTTCATAATTTATTTTGCATATATGATATTCCTTTTGGATTAACCCTCGTAAAGCTCATAGCAAAAAATCAGAACATTAATGTACCAGACTTATATTTGATGTCAAATATAATTACACATATTTGCACACATCAAACGCTTCAAAAACATTAAATGTTGCACAGATATACCTTAGTCCACATTCATATCAAAATGCATTTTCCTTTATTATTGGTCCCCCTTATGATATAAATACAATGCAAAAGGGAACCTTTTTCGTAGTTGTCAAAGACTTCAGATATTTATTATTAACCACAACTTGTTGACTCTCGGCTGATTGAGATATGAAAGGGAATTCCTTATGCAAGAATTATACAAAATAAGGTAATAAATCTAAACTCTTTTGAAGGTATGTGGCGCTCGATCATATACCGTGGTAAGGTAATTTCTTTCAAAATAAGTGTTAGAACCATTAGTCATATAAAAAACTGTCATAATTTATGTTGATGTGTAAGGCGTTAGCTACTGATCTCCTTCGATGATTATATTTTAAATCCTTGTCATTATTTACCCGTAGTCATGTTTAATCGGCGTTCTGTATCAGTTACATGTACATTAAAGGGACATGGTCACGATTTTGGTCAAATTTTATTTTTCTGTTTTTATTATTTGCAATGCATTTCTAATGATCAAATGAAATTTGGGTGCCAGTCGTTGAGTTTTAAGCAAGATACAGGGCTCGCAATTCTTCATCATGTAAACAAGGCTCGTGCCCAGTTTTTATTTACATAGTTTCAATATACCAGTAAAAAATCTTTTTAATGCTGGGTTGTCTATCTTATTCAGTTTAAGCATAAAGGAAACAATTCCTTACGATAAACCATGCCCCTTTAAATAAAAGACCTTGCCATATCAATTAAAACAGAATTAAAGGGGCATGGTCGCGATTTTGGTCAAAAATAATTTTTCAATTTTAATGTTTACAATGTTTCAGCAAGGCATTTTTGATAGGCAACCAAAATTTAAGTGTCATTTGTTGAGTTTTAAGCGAGTTACAGAGCTTACAATTGTTTGCTATGTAAACAAAGCTTTTGTTTATATATTTACATTCTGAATGTTGAAGTAAAAATTCCAGTTTTAGACCTAAAATGAACGTGTTAAACGTTAGGAATTGCTTATCAATGCTTATCAATGCTTGAAATGAATTAGAACATATACAAATCAGCTTGAAAAAGATGTGTTACTGTTTTACTGGTATATGGAACCCACATTAACAAAAACACGGCACGAGCCTTGTTTACATGGCAAGGAACTGGGAGACCTGTATCTTGCTTATGCCTCAACGACTCTCAAATTTCATTTGATCATTAGAAATGTATTCCTAAAGCATTGTAAATAATAAAAACAGATAAATAGAATTTGACCAAAATCGTGACCATGTCCATTTAACGTAGGTAAATGTATTACTAGGGGTATAAATTGTGCTTACACCATTGTTTTACCAATACAATGTACATGACACTTCGCCGTAATAATAGAAAAAAACCCTAATGCAAGTATAATTAATTTTCCAAATTATTGGCTGGAACTGTTCTTATAAAAGAAATATTAGTCATTTGTACATGTTTGAATCTTTTCTCTTTTATTATAGGCAAGGTACATTTAAAGTCTATTTCCTACCCTCATATATGTTTCAAAAAACTAATCTACGACAAACATGAGATATTCAATTGGACTGTTTTACATTTACAGCACGAGTTGAGAATATATATATATACATATAATATATATATATATATATATATATATATATATATATATATATATATATATATATATATATATATATATTATTTAAAAATAATAAAAATCCAGAATAAAATCACAAATTGATCCTATTAACCGCAAACGTTTTCGCCATTCCTGGCACTTCAGGCAGTTATGTACATATGACTAATATGTAACGTAGTAACGTCAATAAGCAAAAGTTCATTGTGAAGTCATAATATGTTAATAGGATAAATTTGTGATTTTATTCTGGATATTTATTATTTTTAAATTATTTAAAACTGTGCGGATTTATTTTTTGTCATATATATATATATATATATATATATATATATATATATATATATATATATATATATATATATATATATATTAACAAGAGCAAAATTTCATTCAACACCAGAAAAATATGTTGTTTCAAAATGCGGAGATTCCAGGTGCGGCACGTGTCCTTATCTAAAGACAGGAGATTCTATTTCTTTTAAATGTGGCAAGACTTTTTATGTTAATGAAAATATGTCGTGTAAATCCAAAAATCTACCTTACTGTATTATATGTAACCACTGTGGCGAAGATTACATCGGCCAAACCGGGACACAACTTACCGACCGCATGCACGTCCATCGCCAACAGATCAATGATCCCAGTACCAGAAACACCCCATGCAGTTAACATTTTGACAGATGTGCTAAGGGAGATTATACAGTATTCCCATTTTATAAACTTAAAACCGATTCAACCGCCATGAGACTTGTGAAAGAGAACTATTTTATTAAATTATTTCCCCCAAAACTCAACAAACATCACATATCTGTATATATAATCATCTTTATTCTAGCCAGTCTTCGTATTTGTAAATTTATTGATGTCGTTATGATCATATTGTGTCTAATTCAGTTTTCCCGAACTTTAACGTTTTATATTGTATTATGACGTCATGGATTTATTCCTTCCCTGAAAGGAATCTCGTTACATCATGACGTCATAGTAAACGTTTCTAAGGAAAACAATTTCAAATCTTATGTACATTCACCTGAAGAAGGATGTAAATCCAGAAAGCGCTAATGAATAGAAACTTTGGAACTGTTCATTTTCTTTTTCTATTTTGATTATTGATACTGTGTGATATCACCTTTCACTCATTTTGGATTATATATATAAACAGTGTTTTAAAAGTTTTTTTATTATATATATATATATATATATATATATATATATATATATATATATATATATATATATATATATATATATATATATAGTAATTTTTAGTTTTGTCCCTCTGTTTGGGCGGGTGAATTCAAGACGGGGCGAAACCGTTTGCAAGTGGTGAAGGGCGAAAAAAATAGCATGGGGTGAAAATACCCCTTTATACAGAATTAAGAATACTTTTGTAAAGAATGTGTTTAAGTGTGCTTATTTGAATATTTGCTATGAACACCTACCTGTAAGGTGAATTTGTTTGGGATCCGATAGGCAGAATAGACCATGCATACTTAGGTTATATAACTTATTGATTTGTCCCTTTCCTGTAAAAGAAAATGAAAATAAACACTCGGAATATAAGAAATAAAAGAAAAGATTTTTTTTTTTAAATAATCTCGAATGCTCATCATAATAAGAACTGTGAGATATGACCGGTGAGTCCTTTAAGGGTCCTTGACACATCCGAGGAAAATTCTGCAAACAAGTCCATTCTTCTAAATAACTTTAAGATATGGATTTTTAGCATGTGTTCGACATGAAAATGACCACAAAACCTTTCAATTTTGGGGGAAAATCAACTTTTAAATTTTACCGCTCTTAATAAAAAATAAAAATCCCTGCCGCATTCGAACTCGGGACACGCGGGTTGGTAGACCGAAGCTACACCCACTGCGCCACAGAATAGTCACCGCCTTTTGGCGATATAAACTGTTTCTGAATGCGTTCAAATCGCCATGTTGTGACGTACTCTCATAAAAAGAGGATCGCCAAATGCCCGGTTTTGCCGAACTATTAAAACCCATCCGTGCATGCATCGACAAAAGTGGATTCGGACAGTCTTTGATTTAAACACGTCAAACACTATGTACATTTACTATGTATTCACACGTTATAATACTGGGCAACAATTTGCCTATCTAAGCCCGTTTCCAAAAAATACAAGGTAAGATATGCTACTAGTAATCAAATTCACAATTTTTTTAGTAATGACTTTAAAGAGAAAGAATGAGGATAACTTCAAATGATACTAACATACAACACTGCATCATTTTTTTTTTGGTGGCTGTTAAATTTGTAAATGATACGCATTTTTACAGTCTGCACCACGCATACAATGTAAAGCATGCATCTGTGTATGTATACAGGTCATCATTTAAATTTCTGGCTTTATTTCTCATCTGCCTGTGTAGAATGTTTACTTTTCTGTTTCCAAAATTGAAAAGCTTAGTCGATTTTCAGCATGAAGAATATTCAAAGTCGTTCCACAACCGTGTTAAAGTCTTTAAAAACACTACTCATATGGGCATTGATTTAATTTTTAGGCATAAGAAAGGGCACTGACATAATTATCTGCCAATAGATAATTATTAAGATCATCTTGATAGTATCTAAGTGGATATTGATCACATGTGTTAATGGACGTGGGATTAGCTTCTCCTGTCAACTATCAGATGCAAGTTCGTGGACCAGTTTATAAAAAAGAAATTCAATGAACCTTTCTTCTGTCAGCTATAAAGACTCAAGACATAATTCATCACACAAAACTAATAGTTTTGCTTTTTTATCCATAGCGTTGTCCAAAATAAGTAAAGAAAACAGGCGTTACAAATGAATACATTATCTCCTAAGGAGTTCTTACGTAGAGTGTACTTTGAACAAGTCTCAATATGTTTAACTTTTTACAAGCTTTACGATAGACAGTATCATAATAAAAAATCCAGCTTCCATAATTATGGTTGTAACATATCTTGCACTTGTGTTTAAATGTTCAAAGAGGATGTAGTAGAATTCTTTAACCAAGACAGCAATGTCTAAGGAAACTCTCTCCAATCAATTATAGTATCAAATATATATATATATTACATAATCAAATAATTTGTTTTTGTTTGGGGCATTAAAATTTGTTTAAATTTATCAATCAATTTAGTTTCTTAAAATTATGATGCATGGTCATCTATATCACTTTGGATTTTTTATCTATGCCTGTAAAAATTGGCTCATTTTGATTAATAATAAATCTATATTTGTTCCTGAATAAATAATTGATATAAAAATAGAATTTTATTTTACCCAATACACGTAGATAGTACATGTATCAAGCATAAGATTTCTTCAACACCATCCCGTCTTTTTAAATCAGCTACTCATATTATCTGCTATACTGAGATCTGGTTCAGAGTTTTGCAAATTTAGTACACACAACTGTTAATCGAAGAGATGCGAAGGGAAAATGGCTCTTGTGTTGACGAGCCATAAAGGTCAAACTAATTAACGAATAAAAAGACTTGAGCAGTTAACATCTTCACTGTAATTTTGTTGATAAGAAATTTCTTAAGATAGGTTAAACAAACACAACTTAATTCACGACTCTTCGTTGTCGCTGCTTAATAAAGTTTGTGGCTGATAAAATCATAAAAGGTTTTGACTTCGTCCTGTGTCAAGTGTTGCTGGGTTAAGTGACCATATAGAGTTCATTATAGATATTTAAAAGAGGTTTATATTTTAGTTCTACAATATATATTTATCTCTACCTAATTCGTCTTTTACTCTTTTCTTTCTATCTTTCTTTCTTTTTCATTTTCTCTCTCATAATTCATTCATATTATCTTAAAGTCTGTCTCAGCGTCTTTCGCTTTATGGTCTTATCCTTTCTTTCTTGTCTTTCTTTTTATCTCACTCCCTTTCTTTCTCTCTTATATTCTCCCCCGTTTTTCTTTATTTACTCCCCCCTTCTCTTTTTCTCTCTCATATGCAGTCTGTCGTGTCCGTCTATCTTGTCCGTCTGTCTCTGTCTATTTCTCTTTTTCTATGTGTGTGTATATATATATATATATATATATATATATATATATATATATATATATATATATATATATATATATATATATATATATATATATATATATATATGCCGACTTCTGCATGCATTTGTCCATTAAAGTTCTTCCAGTGCCTTTTGGTAATTTGTAGACTTTTAAAATGTGATACCCAGAAGATCGTCGATCAGAAAACTTTCGAAAAACTAAAAATATGAAGAAATAAAAATGAAAGTTACTTGGTCTACTTTAAACTATTCAGATTAATTTTCTCCGTAGGAGACGCATTAACTTTTAATGTTGCTGTTGAATATCTCTACTCAGTAGGACTATTGAAATTCCTTGCTCTTCCATTGAGCCTCTCAATTTATTCATATTAGACGGACTGTAATAGAGTGTCTGTTGAAAAAAAAAATCGTGATTTTTAAAACTGCGAACCCGTGTCAATGAACTAAAATTAGAATCAACCCGTTTAATCACTTCGGTTAAAATATAGGCTACATTTCCACGTTGAAAATTTTGAAATTCTCTTCTTTTGAAACATTCTGTTTGCGATCACAGATTACTAAAATGTGACTGGTTTTTTTTTTTCAATGGTGCCCTAAAACCGATCTCTTTTTTTTTCCTTCTCATTAAATCTGTGTCTACAACATGTGTTTGCATTTTCAAATTGCGCTGTAAAAAAATCAATGAATTCTCAATTCAATTGACTTTGTGACACCATTTCTGCCTTTTAAGTAAATTACAAACGGTCGATCGAGTATATATTGATATATTCTATAGAATACAATCAACAAGATAAAATAAAAAAACCCAAAACAAAACAGATAACTTTGGTAGCATTGTGTTGAACGAGAAAAAAAAAAATACAAACAACGTGCATGCATTCCTCGACACTTCCATTTCGTATACATGTTACTATGCTTACCAGATTACATGTTTTCTTCCTTTGACTTTTAATTTGTTTGATAAAGGCTATGAAAGAGAGAGAGAGAGAGAGAGAGAGAGAGAGAGAGAGAGAGAGAGAGAGAGAGAGAGAGATCCAAGCTTTCTTTCTTTGCTAACATTATAAATATTTTTCGGAAACATTTTGAAGAAACCCTAAAATCCTTTTATGAATTTTTTTTATCCTTTTATATCCAATTCGTAGTATGGCTAGCAGGAGCTGCCTGCCCCCCCCCCCCCCCCTATTTTCTAATAAATATCTACAAAATATTTCATTGCATGTGATATAAAGCTTGATTTGATGGAGAATTGAACCATTGTTTATCTGAAGTTATCAACAGTAAACAAGAAAAGTAATTATACTGCTGCGACTTTGAACTTATACACAGTTTTGAATATCCCTAATGAATCGAGGAACCAGCATACAAGTTTCTGTCTTACTCAATCCCCAATTGAAGCGATAGCAAGAGATCGATTATTCAGAACGGCACCAATCTGAGATAATTACTTAAACAAATCAAATGACAACGCAAAGAATGGTTCAACGCCTCAGAAAGTATATAACATCATTGGACAATACAATGCAAACGATTCTTTAATGTTTGCTACAGTGTAAACAACTACAAGTAACCAATGAATGTTTTACGCATATCAATTTTTTTTGCGTGTTACAAAATTTGCGAAATTGGGGGAAATGTTTAACGTTTTTTTTTTGCGTCAGTCATCTTTTTTTGCAATTTAAAAGTTTAAAACAGCAAACAATACAGGGATCAATTCCTGCTAACAGGGATCAATTCCTGCTAACACAATGTTTGCGATGTAAAAGTATTTGAGAAAAAAAGCGAAAATTAGGTCATTGCAATAGTTACATTGTACTCGATAAACGGTGTAAGAAAATTTTTTTACGTCTTTAAAAAAAAATGATGTTCAATATGTGAATAACACTTCTTTTATTAGATCAAAAGGTCTTTCTGTAACGAAAACCAAAGTAAGGAATACTTTCATAAAATTTCAAAACAAAACTGACCAATACGAATTATATAACAAAAAAAAAATTAAGCTAAACACATGCATTAAAAACGTTACTAAAAATAAATACAGATCGTATAGTAAACATTTTAGCATGAGATTTTCATACATTTGTAACTCCTTAACACCCTCCCCCCCCCCCCCCCCCCCCGGTCCCCGCCCTAGAGCAAAAATCCCAAATCACCAAAGTAATGTTGATTCATTTATCATGTAAACTAAAGTTTAGTTAGAGAAAACCAAAACTCTGTGATCCAAGGCAAATACCATCTATCAACTGCCTTCTCTCTCTCTCTCTCTCTCTCTCTCTCTCTCTCTCTCTTTTAACAAATTCTATACCTCTCATTAAATCACACATTAGATCAGTCCCATATATTTCAAAATTGAATTTGAATAAAACGTAGAGTAAAATTGAAATAAAAACGCACTCTTCATCCTCTTTCCACCCTAGTCTCTCTCTCTCTCTCTCTCTCTCTCTCTCTCTCTGCGCTTTGTTTTATTGACCCCTGTTTAAATCTATACATCCATGACTTAATCGTAAAGAGAGATGTAATATGACACGAAGCACTGTATTGTCCGCCAGTGGTTTGCTTCGTAGCGGATCTAAGCGATTTGACGTCTTGGTATTGAAGTAAGAAGCTGTCATTTACACAAGTTAGGGTGTCAGATGTTGTCTTTGTTTACAGGGGTAGGAAGGTCATTATTATATGTAAAGCCCCCATGACCGATTAAATGCGAAACACAGCTAGTGTTTATTTTAGGTGTTTTGATTCAATAGATGCGTATGACATAAAATAATACTAAAGTATTCACAGTTTATCGACATTCCATACACATACACTTCTTAATATATCAAAGTCTCGGCGTGGCTTTAGTTTGATGACATTCATTCAATAAGAAATTAAAGAAATCTCTGAAAAAAACAACTCTCTTTTCTCATCTTACATATTTTCCATGCATAATAAACTAGCATTGTAATTTGTGTACTGGAACAATCTTAATTTGTAGCCACACTGTGTATAGCTGTAAAATCACTCCTACTTTTGCTTTCATTTCCAATCCGTGTCGATTTTAAAAGATGATGATCGCGTAAACCTACTATAAATTTAACACAGTGGCATTCCGAAAACTTCATAAAATATATGAAATATATATGGAATCATAGAAGCCCATGATCTACCTGGCCCTGTATGTACATACGTGTACCATACACCCGAGATACCTGTATCACACCTACCTAGCCCGTGGAGATCCGTGAAGTTGACCCTAAGGTTGGTCAGCTTCAGAAGGTCCTGGACTGACACCAC
This sequence comes from Magallana angulata, assembly GCF_025612915.1. NCBI lineage: Eukaryota > Metazoa > Mollusca > Bivalvia > Ostreida > Ostreidae > Magallana > Magallana angulata. The sequence goes on along the minus strand of NC_069118.1, from coordinate 27,097,941 downwards.
ATAAAATATATGCAGCTTTAAAGTAAAAATGGCCAGGCCAATATACTTTAAAAAATAGATATTTTATTAATTCTTACTCCTTTGGGGCAAAAGTTCTTTGCTAAAAAGTAATTGAAACATTAGGAATTTTGCTTTGCTTCAATAAGAGTTGGGGCAAAAAATTCTAAAATCTTATTTAAAAATTCAAAGTGGATTCGAAGAGTAATTTAATGTGCAATTCATTCACTATTTATTCAGTATCAATATAAAACAAATATACAAAAATACACATTTTTTTTAGAATAGAGTTAATGTGTACTCTTTTGTCAAATATCAACCTAAAACAACATGGGTGAAATTCCATTCCACCCTCCTCTATATCTCTGACGCTTTAACTTTGTCATTGTCCTTTATTCAGATGCTACAATTGAACACGTTGAGAGAGAGAGAGAAAGAGAGAGAGAGAGAGAGATTTGAAATCTATTTTTTCTGACACCAATCCCATAAATACGTTAATTTCTTTCAAACTGAAATATGTTGAATTCTTTAAATGTACCAAATTGTAATTAACGAAAAATTATTATTTCTTGTGTAAACTGCAAGGTTTTAATTCGTTTTCATGCGTTGAGTTTTAAAAAAAAAATCATCGAACTCCCCCCCCCCCCCCCCCATCTCGAGCAGGCAGAATTATTTTAAAAACGTACTTGAAAAATAATCAGCATTCTTCACACACACACAGAAAAAAGAAATTTGTTGATTAGCTTATACCGGTTTGTCTTAATACTTACCAGATCTAATAGAAAAAAATATAGCAACGTAAAATAGAAGTAAAGATCCGAGAAAAACCAACACATATCTCGTTGAGAAGATCCTTTGAAGTACAAACATTTTGTTTCCGACAAAAAAACCCCACACAAAATCTCGGAAAAAATAGTATCACACAAAAACGTTTTGTTACTTTATAGATACAGTGTATATTGTACACATCTCCACTGCTTTTAAAACACAAGTACTGTCGTTCGCGAACTGCTGTGATGAAACTGCTATGCATCTCCACAAAGAAATAAATAGGTTTCCGTTTCAGAAACGCCCTTTTCTTGTCGCTAAAACTTTGTTGGGAATTTGATTGGTTTTTGAATTTGCGAAAAGGCGAGTTCATCCTTCGGATGAGCTACGCGTCACATTGATTACTCGCTTTAAAGAAGTATAAGTTAATATATAATGAATGCACATAAACATAATAACATTTTCCGTTGCTTTAGGCTCAACACATTGACTCGTGTGTAATGTATTACAAATGAACCGGTTTGCGTAGAGGTTTTAATGAAAAGGAAGTCTCTGAAAGACATCTTAAAGTTCTTTTTCTCATCATTTTCTTTCATGCATCAAAAACTATTAATTATAAAACCAATTATACTTTGAAAAGCCCCCCCCCCCCCCCCCCCCCCAGTTTAAATTGACACCCCGAGAAAACCATTGTCAACCGAAGCGGAGGTTGACAATGGTTTCCGAGGGGTGTCAATTTCATCTTTTACCCTCCCAAACAGGCACTATTTATTTTATCATACTGAATATCTTAATTGAAAATAAAAACTTCACTGCTTTTCTAAACCTATGGCCAACAGTACGCGCATAATTTACGCGCATGTTACAATTCGTTGTGTCCCCCGTTGCCAAGTGTGTTGCTAACGCTGAAGGTAATACTACGAATTATTAACTGCGTCAAAACCAATCAGATTTCAGTATTTAACATGAAAGTATAATAATACTTGTTGTCATATCGCATCTTTCTGTACGATTAAGTCATAGATGTTTAATTGAGCGATCATTTATTTAAGCAAAGGCCATTAAAACGAACATCGAAAGTACAATGATCGTAAAATGGTATTCAAATGTTTACTTTTGGCTTTTTGCAATGTTTTAACAATTGTATTAAGATTTTCGGATGGATTATCAGTGTTTCTTTTTTAAATTTATTCTCTTCATTTTATTCCAATTTAGTTTGACATTTTAAAGGGTACCTCCAGTCAAAATTTTTATTTCAATAAAATACTCTGTTATATAATAATTTTAAACACAGTCTCGAAAAAAAAAGTTTGTAGTATTTTTAGTTCAGCTGGAATTAATTTTAAAAGATGTCAAACCTTACCGAGAGTAACCTTTCGCTCGGCTGTTTCCACCGTTATCAACTGTGTGACGTCACAAATGAGGCAATCTCTATTGCTTTACAAACTACGTATTGTCATCTGATTATTACAGTGAACAAAAGGGGGGCAGAAGATGTGTTACGGGGTTGGTTTTTAAATACACATTTAGATGGAGTATCCTATCATTAAGTTTCACTTTAAGAAAGAACCACATTTGATTCAAAATATATTTTGGTCGTTTTGCGAATGTCACTGTGTTACACTAAGTAGGTTGTACGTGATTCACATCTTTTAAAAATCCACACGGTTGGGTATGTTAGCAAAGTTATGGCTGATTTAACCGATGCACAATGTTTATTCTAAGTAGCTACAAAATGAAGTCATTCTAGTACATGTTTCTTCATTTGCCTGCTATCCAAAGATAATTTTTTTACACGTATGATATCCGAGACGCAAAAGAGAGAGATGTCTTTCGGAATTTTCTGTTTCACTGAATGAATGAACTCAAACTAACGCTTCGCCGAGACTTTGATACATTAATCAGTGAATGTGTATGGAATTTTGATATTTTAATTCTTGTATGTCCAACTGTTCTTTTATACAAACGCGTATATATTTTCATCTTTAAAGATATCCACATTATAATAATGTTGAAAACATCTTCGGAATATTTGTGGGACTCATAAATGCCACTCTTAACAAAGGTTTAACAGTTCAAAATAAAAATAAACGCATCTTGGATGAATACATGCAATCAAAGCAATGTCAGATCAAGTTTAAGGTGTGACGTAGACAGATGACGTATCTATGTCAAAGTTGACAATTATCACACAGTGAATCTTATTGTTCAAAGTGCCCCCCATTCAGTTTAATTCAAAGTTTGACCAGTCTTAATAGGATATAAATCATCTACCGAACAGTACGTGTGTATCCCCGTTCAAAAAATCAAATCAAAACACTGAACTGGGTATATCAATCCGTGAGGAATTTAAAAGATGATTATTAGATAAAATATACGAAGTATTACACAGTGACATTCCCAAAACGGCCAACAATATGAGAGAGAGAGAGAGAGAGAGAGAGAGAGAGAGAGAGAGAGAGAGATTGTTTTAAACATGCTGGAATCAAATTGATATTATGTTAACATCAAAATACAGAAAATTTGGTCTTCTTCCTACGTGTAACTCTAATTAGTGGTACTATAGAATTGCGCGAAAAATGTGCATTTTGCATACATGTAACGGACATAGTACCCGATATGGAAATATAGTTGTTTACGTGATGTGTCTATATTTGGATATGATTCTTCAAGCGATACGGACCCTTTTTTTGCAACACCCTTTTGTTTACTTTTATAATAACTGAATTTTAATTAAGACAATATCAATGTTACTTCCCTGTGTAAACTGTAATGCTTCGATTTGTTCTCTGTGACGGTATGGTAAACACTTCTTTACAACTGACAAACATAAATAGAACAGGTCGGTGTTGACATCCTGTTATTAACGTTCTTGACGGGTTTTTTTTACCCTTACAGCCCCCCCCCCCCCCCACAAAAGAAAAAAGAAAAAAAAAGAATGCTTTTGATAAACTTATAACGGTTTCGTTTGATCACTTACCGGTACCAATTAAAGCAACATAAAACAGTAGAGTAGATCCGAGAAAAACAGACACAGATCTCGCCGAGAAGATAGTCCGATGTAGCATTTTGTTTCCGAAAAATAGGACACGCGCAGACAAACGAGAAACACAAAAAACGCGTGCTTTGTCGTGTCACAAACCACTGCTTAAAATACAAGTACTGCCGTAACGCAACTTCAATGTATCTCCACAAAGAAATCAATAGGGTTCCTTTTTAGAATCTTTTTTTCTGTCTTTGACTTAAAACGTTGTTGGGAGCCGATCTCGGCCTTGTTTGCTCGAACTTTGAATAAGCATTGTATGCCAACTGCTCTGGTTAAAGGCCGGGTTTTACTCTGTGTACTATATATATATATATATATATATATATATATATATATATATATATATATAGATATATATATATATATATATATATATATATATATATATATTGGCGACAGCAGCTCACTCGATGTTCTGCAGACCTTTTTCTCTCTTTGTTCTACGTTTATTAACAGACACAAATATTACACGTGCTCAGACAAAGGAGACCCTAGCTCCGCGCCATGGTCGAAGAAAATGATCAATAAAGAAAGCTAGAATAGCCGATGGCATTTTATTATAAATGCGAAATGATTGGTTTTTAAAACAAAAAGAAAGAAAACAATTGAATTAGGATTTTAAATAGATTATCTGAAGGTCAATAGTTGTTACTTGATCTGATTTTACGCACGTCCATTTAAAAACAATGTTTTGTTGGGGGGGGGGGGGTAGTAGGTTCTAAATTTGACACAGATTTTTATCATTAAATGTCTCTCAGTAATTTTCTTCTTAGGTCATAAGCAGGGCCTGTGTGAAACTACCATAAACGATACCTGGATCTTGTAAAGATCATTTACGATTTTAATTTTTTTTTCAGACTATAAATGCTATAAACCTTAAGTTTTGTTTATAGTACAATACTACACACCCGCTCGCACGCACGCACATAGAGATAACCACGAAATAAGTTTCATTAGCTTGAGGTTATAAAATCGGATATGATGACGCCTCAATGATTTGAGGTTGGTCAAACTGAGTGATCATTTCACCGTGTAACTACTTATACTGACAAGAGGCCCAGGGGCCACATCGTTCACCTGAGCAACAATTGCCTTAATTCTGATCAAATTAGCATTACAGTATCAAAATTTTTGACAACTGAGTACAGTAGATCTTGCTTAAAAAAAATTGAAAATCTGCCAATTTTTACCCACCTCTTATTTTTTGGTAAATACCAAGCCCCTTTTGTTGTTGTACTGTAAGAAGATTTTTCTCTATTCCTATATAGGCCCCCCCCCTTTCATGGCCCCACTTTTCTCTAGGGAATCATGGTTTCATCAAACTTAAATCTGCATAACCTATGCTTTCACACTAAGTACTGAGTTTTGAACCGAAAACTTTCCCAGAATACTTCAAAAGATTTTCTCTTTATATTCCGATGTACAAATTCAAACCGCCATCACGGTCCCGCCCTACCATTAGGGTCTGTGATTTTGCAAACTTGAATTTACACTACCCGAGGATGCCTCTACACAAGTTTAAACCTTTTCTGGCCAAATAGTCTTTAAAAAGAAGATTTTGAAAGATTTTCTCTATATATTTCTAAGTAAAAATTCATCCCCCATTGTGGCCTCACCCTACCCCTGGACTATTATTTAAACAAACTTGAATCTATATGATCTGGGGATGCTTCCACTCAAATTTGGGCTTTCCTGGCCTAATAGTTTTGAGAAGAAGACTTTTTAAGATTTTCTCTCTCTATAAAAATTCATCCCCCATTGTGACCCCGCCCTACCCCCAGGGACCATGATTTGAACAAACTTGAATCTACACTTCCTAAGGATGGTTACATGCCAATTGAGCTTTCTTGGCCTAATAGATTTTGAGAAGAAGATTTTTAAAAGATTTCCTTTATATATTCCTATATAAAACTTGATCCCCCAATTGTGGCCCCACCCTACCCCTGGGGATCATGATTTGAACAAACTTGAATCTACACTATCTGAGGATGCTTCCACTCAAAGTTGAGCTTTCCTGGCCTAATAGAGTTTGAGAATAAGATTTTTAAAGATTTTCTCTATATATTCCTATGTAAAACTTGATCCCCCAATTGTTGCCCCACCCTACCCCCGGGAACTTTGATTTGAACACACTTGAATCTACACTACCTGAGGATGCTTTCTTCTTAATTTGATCTTTCCTGGCCTAATAGTTTTTCAGAAGAAGATATTTAAAGATTTTCTCTATATATTCCTATGTAAAACTTGATCCCCCAATTGTGGCCCCACCCTATCCCCGGGGATCATGATTTGAACAAACTGGAATCTACACTACCTGAGGATGCTTCCATTTTAATTTGAGCTTTTCTGGCCTAATAGTTTTTGAGAAGATTTTTAAAGATTTTCTCTATATATTCTTATGTAAAACATGATCCCCCTATTGTGTCCCCTCCCTACGCCCAGGGACCATGATTTGAACAAACTTGAATCTACACTACCTAATGATGCCTTTACACAAGTTTAAGCTTTTCAGGCCTAATAGTTTTTGAGAATTATCTCCCCTTTAAAGAAGGCGTGGCACTTCATTTGAACAAACTTCAATCCCCTTCACATAGTGGTGCTTTGTGCCAAATTTGGTTGAAATCTGCTCAGTGGTTCTTGAGAAGAAGATAAAAATGTAAAAAAATTACAACAACGACGACAACGACGACGTCGACAGACAACGGACAAATTGTGATTAGAAAAGCTCACTTGAGCCTTTGGCTCAGGTGAGCTAAAAAAGGTTAAGTTTACAATACAATAAATTGTTAAAGTTGGTTTCTGGAAGAACACACTTTGAAAATTTTCTTAATAAATATTGACAATTTTTTTTACTTTTTTTAATCTTTAGTTTTTAAGATCTGTGTACAAACATAGAATTGTGAGCAAATCTCTGTATCTTGCTTATAATTCGAAGCTTAACACTCAAATATGGTTAGTAAATAGAAATTGTAAACAATTAAACACAAGAAACATGCACTATAAAAAATAAAGAACACAATTTATTTTTTCGAAATGAATCATATATATTCATGTACATTTACATACCTACATATTTCTGACAGCGATATCAAACTCTATTTAAACTGAATAAACTCGAGAAAATGCCGAGCATCTCAACAAAACCTATTGCATTAATCTACCATTACGCAAAAGATAATGCCGAATTACCGATAGAATGAATTGTATTTCAGTACTTTTTTGATACATCAGATTTTGCTTTATTTGCGCAGGTAAACAGTTAACTGTTTGATTTACCGAAGTCTCTGTTTGATTTGATACGTAAAAATCACAAAATACAGACGATAGTTCCCAGGTTACAAAGCATAAATAATGAAAACGAAACGAAAATCAGAACAAGCTAACACCAAAGTCATGTATGAAAACTGTCAACGCATTCATGGCATTGAAATATTTAGCCTCAATTTACTTCACAAAATCGGCACAGATATATTTTGCATGTTTCAAAAAATTTCCCTTCATTCGCGAACTGTTGCACAACAAGCAAATTCATCATAGTCAGATCGACCCTTTTTCGTATAATGTCATGGCTGCTTTAAACAAAGAACCTCGTTTTAAAAGCATGGAATACGAGTCTTGGTAAAATGGGTATGCAAACCCGGGCCGTGGCAAAATAAAAGCCGGGGCAGATCGACAATCGTCAATTCCAAATACGCATTATTTTGCAGCAATATCTACAACAAATACAAATATACTGGTCCATCAAATATCCTGAAATTTTAATGAGATTGGCAGATTAATAACTGCCAATCTTTTGTTTTGCCCAGGCCAAGTCTTGTCTACCCATTTTACCGGATGCCGAGCCCGAAGTTATTAAACTGATTTAAACACGCCTTTCCTTTATTATTATTTTCGTAATAACTCAGATTTGAAACAGAATCAGACCTTAATTTTTGCAATTTATATTTTCCTTCCCATAAGGATAAGTTATGCTAATCTACGTTGAATTGGAATCAGAAGTTCTTGAGAAGAAGATTTTTTAAAAATTCACCCCCCTTTTTCTACAGTTTCAAGGTTTTCTCCGCTTTGAATACAGATCGGACTTTTATTTCTGCAATTTATATTCGCCCTCCCATAAGGATGCTTTGTGCCAAATTTGGTTGAAATTGGATAAGCGGTTTTAGAGAAGAAGTTCAAAATGTAAAAAGTTTACAGACGGACGGACGGACGGACAGACAGACGGACGGACAGACGGACGGACGGACAGACGGACGACGGACAAAAAGTGATCGGAATAGCTCACTTGAGCTTTCAGCTCAGGTGAGCTAATAAACATGATGATATGTTTGCCTCTAAAGGTGCCATGCCACTACATGTACGACTGCCAACAGCATGCCATATGGTGGATTACAATTTCTTTTATTTTATCAGTAGTATTACCCCCTATAGATATTTGTTGATGGTGAAAAGGAGGGGGGGGGGGGGGTCCTGTATGTTGTATTAGGAATGGGCAGGGTGACATTACATATCAAATTCTTGAAGAGAAGTTTCATAAAAGTCTCATACACGAAATATTCCATAAAACCAGAGAATTCACGACTTTTGAAAACCACATCCTTGACTGTAAAACGATAGGCTTGATTAAAGAAAGTTGTTTTTGTGCTATTATTTTTCTGACTTTTAAAATGGCGTGTGTTGCCTATACGACTATAACGGAATTTCTACGAAGAGGAGAGTCGATAACCCTCGGGGCCATAATCGGTTGGAGGGGGGGGGGGGTGCCCTCAAGCACCTGTGCACCATTACAAAACTACTATAGCATTGAATGATTTATTTTTGACGTAGTCGTGTCAATAACTGCCGTCTGGCGAGCAGACAAATTGAAAAAACGCGCGTAAGAGCGTTATAATTTGTCTGCTGAACTGACAGCAGATATTGACGCGACGACGTGAAAAATAGATCATTTATATTCACGTTACCTTATTAATAAAATCAATGATTTAATTAATATAATAAATAAATCGGTAACAATTGCAGGTCACTGAGGGAGTAAACCAGTAACAGGAAGAGCAAGAACACCCGTTTTCTAAACTCGACTTAAAGTGGTTATCACACATAGACTGTTGAGATGAACCTTGAGTATATAAACCATGAAAAATGCCGGACTCTTGAACTTTTGCTTTTAACATTAGAATCAACTTTGGGGTTCAATAAACTTAGTGTTTTTTAGGCTATTGTCTTCTAGTTCACCTTGAAGTTCAATCTTAAAAGTTTTTTGCAGTAGTTATCATCAAAGTAAATACCAATAGATTTAAATGATCATGGTTGAATTGGCGAAGCGCTTCTAGATTTTTCAAACACAATACATGTGATACGTTAACAAAAACAAAATAAGATTATTTTCTACATAAGTTATCTTTCTTATCAGACGGTCATTCAACCTTAATCTCTCTCCCCCCCCCTCTCTCTCTCTCTCTCTCTCTCTCTCTCTCTCTCTCTCTCTCTCTCTCTCTCTCTTGTTGCGCTTTGAAAATGGATTAATATTAAAAATATTCTATTACATTATTTTCAAACCTCACATAAATCAGGTTCATCTGATTTTAAATTTTTGAATCAGTGAAGATGGTATAATACCTTTGCTTCATTTTGAATCTATACTTATAAATTAATACTTTTTTCAACAATATTCATTAATGTTAAGATTTGACAAATGTTGAATTTTTAAAATAAGCCAATTCGTTTCTTGAATGCTCGGATAGGTACCTTGGATAAACTTGAACAATTTGATGCGGTTTTAGTTTTGATGGCAAGAACTTTCAAGAACCACAGGTGCTTGGGGACGGGACCCCCCCCCCCCTTCGTATATCCACCCTTACAATCCGGAGTTATTTTTTCATTATTCATTTTTAAAATTATATATAGATGTATGCTACACTAAAAGAAATCAATACTAACGCCAAATAAGCTATGCATGATAAATATACATATCACTGGTATAAAATGAGTTATACCAGGTTAACCACCGGGCAGATACTTTGAATCTGACAATTTTAGATTAAAAAATGCAAATTAATTTACATAGACTAGCGGTTTTTTTAATTTCATACATTTTTATACCACACAGATTGATAGCTAACCTTGAACGTTAATTCGTAAATCATGAACAGATTGTGTTTTCTACGTGATGAATGATGTATCCATAAAAGAGTGAAGATTAACGGGGACGGGGCGAATTTATTTTTCTTCAAAACATACTTTTTATCAAACATTATAATAATAAACAATTATAATAATACAAATTATATTGAAATTTGACCTAAAGTACCAAATTTAGAGAGAGATGCACTAAATACCCACGCACTAATTCGATATAAAATTTAAAAAAGGTAATTTGTCATGCAGTCAGCTGCAACAGACAGAATTGGGGCCACGTACATGTATCTATTATCCAATTCAGTTCAGATGTCTTTTCCCTGCCCGCTCCTCTAAATATCCAGCCATGCAATGTTTTAAAGTTAAAAATTATAAAGAATAAGTAAAGAAAGCAATTAAGAAAGAAATCGGACAAAGTATTCATAAAAATGAAAACAAAATGGTTCAACATTTTAAGCATTGTATTATATTAATGTGCAGAGTGTTAATTAAATCCCGCGCTTGAGCGGGGTTTAATGTAGTAATGCTAATTTATTCATTTTGTCACCCGAGTTTAATAACATACTACACGTTTGAAAAAAATTGCCGGTAGTTAAATCGTAGGGGGTAAGGGGGGGGGGGGGGTCCTGTATGTTGTATTAGGAATGGGCAGGGTGACATTACATATCAAATTCTTGAAGAGAAGTTTCATAAAAGTCTCATACACGAAATATTCCATAAAACCAGAGAATTCACGACTTTTGAAAACCACATCCTTGAATGTAAAACGATAGACTTGATTAAAGAAAGTTGTTTTTGTGCTATTATTTTTCTGACTTTTAAAATGGCGTGTGTTGCCTATACGACTATAACGGAATTTCTACGAAGAGGAGAGTCGATAACCCTCGGGGCCATAATCGGTTGGAAGGGGGGGGTGCCCTCAAGCACCTGTGCACCATTACAAAACTACTATAGCATTGAATGATTTATTTTTGACGTAGTCGTGTCAATAACTGCCGTCTGGCGAGCAGACAAATTGAAAAAACGCGCGTTAGAGCGTTATAATTTGTCTGCTGAACTGACAGCAGATATTGAAAAAAAATTGCCGGTAGTTAAATCGTAGGGGGTGGAGATTAGAATGTGAATAGCTCAGTATACATAAACAGACATTTATTGAAAATGGAAACCTGTTGAGAAACGAAATTGCGTTAGAAAAAAAAATCGATAAAAAACCAAAGAAAACTCGAAAGTCCCGAGAACACCCATAAAGGCCGCTGAACACATCTTAAATTATCCTTATATAACTGGAATATTTTCATGGCCACTTAAATTGCAGACAATTGTGTCTCAATACAGCCCGATTCTTAAGCGAATCCATAGAGAGAAGCTCTAGGGGTGAGCACCCCTCCTTCCTCCCCCTGAAAATATTAAACGTATTAAAATCCCATTGTATAATTACCGCAAAAGCCTCGGAATACACCCTTCCCCAACAGCAAAAAATATCACCCTCTGACCCCCACCCCTCCACCCCGGGAAAAATTGTAACAATTAGGGTTTTCCGTTTTTCAACGGAAAACCCTTCTGTTATTCTACTGTTTCTTATTATTAGGGTTTTCAAGGGGTCAGCAGCTCATACACGTATTTTTCTGATACCAAAAATCATTATCATTTTATGAAAAAAAATTAATTCAGTTATTGTTAATATATTAAATAATGTCATTTGGTATCAAATTAAACAAGTTCTGTGCTATATTTTTTTTCAAATTTCATAAAACAAATATGTGAGAATCGTACATGAACGAGTTAATATGTCTACATAGACACACAAGCGAACAAATGCCACATTAAGGCCCAGGCATTTTCTGCATTACTTTGTGTTGCGTCTTAGATAAATTGTTGTGATTCAATTTCATTTTTTTTTCATCTATATCATTTATGAATTCAATGAACACACATTATTTAAACGTTCTATGTGCAACTATTTGTCGGGGCGCCCCTGTTTGTAACCCCCGCGCGCGCGCCGAATGTAAAGATTGGCTGTTCGTTCGCCCTAAAACGCGCTCGCCCTTGACGCCGTTCGCTCTAGTTTCCGTTCGCCCTAGGTCCGTTTGCTCTTGACGCCGTTCGCACTGCGTCCGTTCGCTTTATTTTTATATAGGATTAATTTATATATTTGTTGTGTATTCTGATCAATTTAAACATTATGAAGATATGAAAATAATACCACTTCTATAAATAATGACCATTTGACTTACGGTGGCATTGTTTTATCTTTATGAAAACTTGTGAATTGATTTATTTTATTTTTTTAATGTTACTAAATCTAATTTTCTTATGTATTTATTTTGTAATTATAATAAATTTTACCTCATAATATAACCGTATCATAATTATGAAATTTGTGGTTTTCGACGAGGGACCTATATATCAGAGAGCAGTCTTTGCAAAGTTACAATTAAAAAAAACATGTACAGTTGCTGTATATAACTTTAAAAAGGATATACCGCTACATGCTTGTCTCCCCACACACAGTTATAAATAAGTATGCAGACCCGCCCGTTATAATTGCTCTGGAAAAATAATGAAGCTTTGAATGAAATTACGAATTCAAATAGAACCAGGTGTAGTTTTCCTATGCTATGACAATGTTTGTAATGTATACGCCGATAAACTACTACTACATATAAAATCATACACAAATTTATGATTGTTCAAGCTATTTAATTCACATTATGTCTTATGTTATTTATCAATAATACGTATACATATATATATATATATAGCTATTAAACTTAATTTACTCACGATATATGTTTATATCTTATGGCGCGTTATGTATCTCATTTAGAGATCAAAGGATTGCGTTACGTAAATAGTAAAATAGGTGATAATCATCTGCTAAGCTTCTCAATGAGCCAAGTAAGGTCTCAATTTCTTTAATTGTTTAAAAAAAACACCAAGCGGATCATTATAAAAACAAGACGGTTATCGACAATTTACGGCAATAAAATCTTACAATTATACCAGGTACGTCTTTTTTGATGAAGGAAAAACATAGAATATACAAATAATTGATAACAGTTTTCAGTTATTAAGGTAAATGAAATAACTTATGATGTGGTTTATTAATAAAGATAAAGGGGCGAACGAGGTTTAGGGCGAACGATAATTTGGGCGAACGATAATTAGAGCGAACGGACCTAGAGCGAACGGACTAAGGCGAACAGGTGGATAGGGCGAACGAACCCGTTACTGTAAACAGTAACGAACGGCATTGTAGAAAAGAGAGAGCCGTAATGCAGAAGAGAAGTTGTGCATTTTTCGGTGTACACATGCATTTTCAATTTGCTGTGAAACATATGAACATGCACAGGGAACAATACTACATATTTGTTTAAGGAGGATATTTTTCTCGTGTGAATCGTTTACGAGGAAATTCTGACAGCCACACTTCTGTCGACGATCAGCCGTTAATAAGCTACGAGTAATAAAGGAGAAAAAATGGACATTAAAGTGTGTGATTTTTGTGGATGTTACTGAAGAAGGTGAGGCTTTTACTCCTTTTAAAGTTTCTTGTTAACTGGTTAAAATATAGTATAATTATAGTATAGATGTACATGTAAGTACGTGCACACTGTTAGATGTTTTTGTTATGGTGTGGGTGTTTGTTTACTAACGTGTAATTTTTACATGTTTCATGGATGTTTAGACTCGCTCGAGGTTCATGGGGGACTTGAAAGGGTAACTGAATTTATCTATTAAAAAAAATAACAGATTGTGAATTTTCAACTCAAAATTCAAAGCAGGGTCTAATTAGAAACATATCATATATTCTTGTACAGAAGACTCCAAATGTATGAGGCGCCGTTTTAATATTTTTGAGGTATTTTCTGATATCAAAAAAAAAAAATTTGATATCAACAATTCGAATTTTTGATATCAAAAAATAATTCTTGATATCAAAAATTAATTTTTGATATCAAAAAATCTATTTTGTGATATCAGAAAATCATTTTTTGATATCACAAATTCGCATTCTTGATATCAAAAAATGATTTTCTGATATCATAAAATAGATTTTTTGATATCAAGAATTAAAGTTGATTTTTTGATATCAAAAAATTGAATTCTTGATATCAGAAAATCATTTTTTGATATCAAAAAATCGAATTCTTGATATCACAAAATCATTTTTTGATATCAAAAAATCATTTACATTTTCTGATATCAGAAAATCTATTTTTTGATATCAGAAAATAAGACTTACATAAAATTACTATCAACTTAATGAATGCTCCCTGTAATGCAACTTTTGTTATTTGTAAGAAAATGTGTTTCAAGCCTGTAGATGTTTCTTAAGAATAATAATGAATGCCTTATTTTAAACCTGGTTTCATTCTGGCAAGTTTTGCCATATATACAATGATCAACACTGCTTTCTTTGCGATTTGCTGTGACTTTTGAAAAATAATGGCCTCGCATAATATTAGAGTTATACAGGCGAACAGTTAGTGCTTTCAATACATAAGACCAGAATTATCAAGAACACTTATTAAATTTTACATTAAAATAAATAAAAGACAACAAATATTTAAATACAAATCTGGCTCTGTAGTTCGGCAATTTAATTTTGGGTCAAGGGAGTATTCATTTAATAGGTGAAATTTATTTGCCATTTTCTTTAAATTTCTGATATCAGAAAATATAATTCTTGATATCAAAAAATCAGTTTCAATTTCTGATATCAAAAAATCATTTTCTGATATCAAAAATTCGAATTTCTGATATCAGGAAATGATTTTTTGATATCAGAAAATCGATTTTTTGATATCAGAAAATGGATCGTATTTTCTGATATCAAGAATTCGAATTTCTGATATCAAAAAATCATTTTCTGATATCAGAAAATCGAATTCTTGATATCAAAAAATCATTTTCTGATATCAGAAAATACCTCAAAAATATTAAAACGGCGCCCCATACAAATGTAGTCATGAATACCCTGTAGACATAACTTCAAGTAAATAAAATTGTATACTTCAGACTTCAGAGTTAAAACATGACTTTAATATCTTTATGATGCCGATCATTGTATCATAAAAGAGGTTTAGCAGACCAACGGGTACCCGGTACATGTACTTGTACATGTAGGTTACAAGTTAGAACTATGCGTACCATTCTACCAGTTCACATAATTTTTCTTGTTTAGCAGTTATGATGTGTACTTAAATTGTCCTTGTTAATGTTTTAAATGTAATTTTTTATTCTCTTTTTTTAATCTGACTACTGGCAGTACTGGCGTGCGAGCAGTTCTCGCCGAGGACCATTTCTCACTGGTGCACTGTTACATCATATTTTCGTATATAATTTTATGTGTTGATAAAATGACGTAACAATGCACTGGTGAGAAATGGTACTCGGCGAGAACTGATTGCACGCCAATATTGATTAATTACAGACAAAAACTGAAGGTTGCGAGTGTTATTTTTTATTGAACAACATTGTTTAAAATAATTCTTTATATATGTGACGATCAGACCGTTTTGAATACCAGTGCCAGATAGCTCAGTTGGTAGAGCACCTGACTAGAGATTCAGGGGGCCCAGGTTCAAATCCCGGTTTGGTCCTTCATTATTTCTCCCATCCTGTTACAATATTGGTGTTGTGACCAACCCCTGGAACTAACAGGTGTACTCGATCCTGCCAGGGGTGATCTTCGAAGTGAAGATCATTTAAGGGGGGAGGAATGTGACGGTCAGACTGGTTTGAATACCGGTGCCAGATACATGTAGCTCAGTTGGTAGAGCACTTGACTAGAGATTCAGAGGGCCAGGTTCGAATCCCAGTTTGTTCCGTCGTTATTTCTCTCATCTTTTACATATACATGTATATCAGATATATGACAGATGATTAAGGTCATCACATGTTTTGCAAGATGCAATAAGTGTTAAAAATCTTTACTTTACAACACAATACATTTAAGTGAATATTTATGTTTCTATATATTGTTATTTTTTGGTGTGGTTTTCTTGACAGTGTCGCATAAACAATTTACCCGCTCCTAAAACACAAACTTTCTTTTTGTGGATTCAGCTTACTGCTGATTGGCTGCTGTTGCAGCAGACAAATAAGATATGCACGCACAAAACACAATGAACTTATCAGAGAATGAGTTGAGTTTATTTCAACTGTTGAAATTTGGGTATTTTTTTTTTAAAATGTATACTTGTGACAAAACATATATGTGGTACATACAGCTGTAGCTTTATGAAGAAAATTTTGATTAGACCATATATACCTATCATGCAAGAAAATTATATTTACAAAAAACTTGCAATTTATGGCGCACAAAATATACGCTAGTTTTATAAAGATTGACATATATGTAATGTACCACATTCTGTGAAAAATAATCTATTAAAAATTCTTCATTAAGTTTACTCATACATGTTTTATGCTTATTACACATAGTATTGTTTTTAAAACATGTAATTTATAAGAAATTAAACAAAAACCCTCGCTAAATTTATTTGCAAAAAAAAAAAAAAACACAGTAGAATTGATAAAAAATGGTATGCCAGAAGCTAATACCAGTACATGTACTTTGACACTGTTCGGTGGGTAATATTCGTTTGTAATTTACGAATTGAAATATTGACTGTTGCACTACAAGTACAGTAATAAACTCTCTCTCTCTATCTCAAACTCTCTCTCTCTCTCTCTCTCAATTTGATAAGTGTTTATACCTATGAAAATTTTTTAATATTATATTATGACTTGATATGCAAATTTTTGATCTTGTACTGCCTAAATGTTATGTCATGTATTGGGATATGTCATATTTATTACACTGCATGGTCAGTGTATTTTTTACAGAAATACTATGCATATATTAATGTAAACACAGCTATTAGGTACTAGTACATGTAGTACATGTATGTAAACACAGGTAATTATTTTTTGTTTTATTTCAGCTCAAAACAGACTCTTGTTACCACATGGCTTTTACCGGTACCTGTTGATTCTTGTGGGTCAGCTCCTGAGATTAACCTGTCACCTCTATTCACATGCATAGTCCTTGTGTTGTACAGACTATTTACCGGTAATTCAAATTAAATCCGATAATGCATGAACAATAATGGAACTTGATGAAAGCATCATGCCATGTTGTGGTTTGTGTTTGATAAGAAATTATGAAAACAAAATTAAGGCTGTTTAAATACATTCATAATTGCTTTGTTTTTCAATAAAAGTATGCAATTATGTTTCCTTTATTTTTTATTTCATAAAGATATCTAGATGTGTTTACATAATTGAAAAATCCCCCCCCCCTTTATTTAATTGTCTGCATTAAGATTACATGTAGGATATGTAAATGTACATTTGACTTTGAAATAACATCTGCTATGATAATTACTTTTTTTGAAATGAACAAGAAACAACATATTTCTACCTTTCTAAGGTATATACATGTGCAGAAAAAAGGTAGAAAAACATGTCAAATTTGAACATTTTTCATTGAAATCAACTCTGTCTCCAGCTACCTGGGTGTGTTTGAATTTAATTCTAATTTAAGGCAGATGTCTAACTTGTAGGTTGTAACTTACTGTTTTAGCATGGTTAGAAGGAGACTAGAAATCAGAATAGATTAGATATTCACTAAATATGATTGTTAGCTTACTTTTTTCATGAAAACAAGAAATCACAAGCAGGACAGCAGTCTATTTGTTAATTAAAATGGTACAAATCATACAATAAACAAATAAAGATCAAATTTTAGAATCATTGATGATTGTTTTCAAATATGTGTGAGAAATGACTCAAGGAAATTGCCACTTGTTTCATAAAATTTGGTGAAACATTTCAAACCATGACTTTTTATGAAAATCAAAAGATTGGGGGGGGGGGTATACATGTAAGGGTATTTCTAATGATGTGAAGCTTTTATCATGATTATATCATGTAGGCGTATGTTGTATTGAATAAGGTTTCTTTTTAAAGGTGGTTGAACAAAAGTTGACCTCTAAAAGGTCAGGTAAAGATGTTTTACTATGGAGAACCCTGTAAATCTGTGTTTACTAAAGGAAATTGGAAATGGTGGGTTCACTTAAATGGCCATATTTTTATTAAACCTCAATGGAATTGGCAATATGTGGTATTCTTTTTCTCAGAATTGCATTAGCTTTCTTATTCTAAGACAAACCGTCTTTTCATAAAAATGTTAGTGTACTAAGTTAAAGGTACACGGAACAGTTTCGGATAAAGTACCGTCAATATTTTTGTAAAATTGAGAGTGACTGTACTTGAACGTTTATCATTGTTGCGTAGATTCATGAAATGAATTTTAATGATTATCAATAGTTAGAGGGATGTCTCTTGTTGGAATTGGTAAGCAATATTAAGGCCCCTAATTTTAAGTACATGAGAAGCAGAAATAAATTGTGAGACTTGCGGCTATGACAGATACGTTGACTTTACAGTGAAATTGAAGGTTACAAACGGGAGGTTATATAACATGAAATGTAGGTGGATGGGATATTATATGCCTATTTAGTATTTACTGGGTATGAGGACAATAGCAAGTTTATTGTCCCCCAAGACAGCAACTATTTAATGAGGCAAAGCCAAGGGAAATAGTTGCTGTGGAGTGGGACAATAAACTTGCTATTGTCCGAATAGTCAGTTAATTGGTATTTCATTATACAGAAGAAAACTTTATTTGTCAGCGATGCAGAATTTCTTGATGATAAACAAATTAGAGTTAAATCAAACTTTGTATTTAATGCGGCAATCTTATTAGGTCAGAGGTGTTCCAAGTTTAAGGTGATATGGGACACTTCCATGTTGTGACATATTGTTTATCGAAATAAACAATAAAATAAAGTGTAATTATATAAGTACATGTAGTTTCTTTTCAAAAATGGTCATCTAACTCCTTAGCACAGTGGGTTAGAGGGTTTAATAGGAACCTGTAAGTCATGAGTTCGAATCCCGCTGGGGTTTTTACAATTTTTACCTTTTCAAATATTTTTAAAAGCTTTTTTTTGGGTAAATATTGTAAAAATTGAAAATTCTAAACCGGTGAAAAATTTTCAATTATATAGTACTTTAATCCACATTAATATCGACAGATGTCCCATACCACCTTAAAAAGGAGGGAAATCAAATTCTGCTGATGAATGGTTTTGATGACTATTCACCATGGGCAGATAGCATGGATACTATTTTAAATTAGATAAAAAATCATGTTTATGCGGGCGCCTTCTAGTGATCAATTTGTCCGTCTGTCCATTCGAGATGGTTTGACAGGAGCATAGCTTCTCTCCCCTTGGCCCAATCTGGCTCATACCTCATCCACAGGGTTTTTTTGGTTGAAGGATGTGCAGTGACCTTGAACCATGATTTTAGGTATAAGGTTAAGGT
This sequence comes from Magallana angulata, assembly GCF_025612915.1. Taxonomy (NCBI): domain Eukaryota; kingdom Metazoa; phylum Mollusca; class Bivalvia; order Ostreida; family Ostreidae; genus Magallana; species Magallana angulata. The sequence continues at coordinate 27,078,596 of NC_069118.1, read as the reverse complement.
CATAGCAGGATTATATATATATATAATCCTTGTCTGTGGCATATCTTTTTTCCCTTTGGTCCAATCTGGCTAATACTCACAGAGTGTCTCTATGGTTAAACGATGTGCAGTGACCTTGCATGAAATTTCTAGGTAACGGGTGAAGATCATATCGGATCATGCAAAAATCCTTTTTTGGGGAGCATATATAATTTCTACTAACCCCTAATTGGCTCAGACTTCACATAAGCAGAGCTTTTGAGTAAAGGGTGAAAGGGTGTGTAGTGACCTTGAACGTATTTTCAGTGAAAAGAAACTGTGAAGGTCATAGCAGAATTAAATTTTTAAAAATCCTTGTCCGGAGTATATCTCCTCTCCCTTTGCTCCATTCAGCCTCATACTTCACCCACATGATGCCTTTGATCAAAATATATGCAATGACCTCGAATGATATTTGTAGAGGAAGAGTCAAGGTCATATCAGTTCACACAAAAATCCATATTTTAAGAGCATAAATATACTTTCCTTTTAGCCCCTATTTGGCTAATATTTTACCTTTACAGAGTTTATTGGTTAATGGCGTGCAGTGACCTTGAACCAAGTCTGTCAATGTGAAGGTCATAGCAGATCTTTTTAGAATTAGTTTTAGACAGTAGATTATTTTCCAAATATGCTTAATCTTGGTCAGATTGAACAAAAATGCATGTATGTTAGGGGGAATGAAATTGAATTAAAAGTTCTATGCCAGCTGGAAAAATTTCAAGTTATAGGTCAAGGTCAAAGCAGAATTCTCTGAAATAACATAAGCGGGGCCCTTTGAAATGTTCACCATTTCAATGTTGTCTGGTTCATAGTAATTTTGCAAAGAAAATATTCACAGAGGTACAGTAAAGTAAACTTTACATCGATAAGTTTCTGACAATTAATGACGCAACGAGCACACAGTACGAAAGGTCAACCCTTTGAAAAGCAGTGAAGAGGAAAAGTTGCTCAGAATTATGTTTTAAACAAAATTGATTTTTTACGTAAATTTTAATTTTGCATTCTGGGTTAAGAAAAAAGATGTTAGTTCAAGGTAAAGTAAACTTGTACCTAAAATGAAGTCAAATTTGTTAAGTCGTACTTAAACACATTTCTTTTTTTGTTAGTCGTTTTTGAAATGGTTAAGGGTTTTTGGTTAAGTCGTACTTAAAACATTCGGATTATGTTAAGTTGTACCAAGAATCATTCGATTTTTTTTTTATCTTTTTGTCCTTAGGTTTCTTTGTTACTAGATTAAGAACTCTGCTTCTAAGGGTGCAAAACACAGTTTTATATGTAACGTTATAAGGACGTTTTCAGATGAGGGGCAAGCAAAACTGACCCCTATAAAAATAAATTGTTAAAATATGTTACATATATATTTATATATCAATAGAAAGATAAAATCGTGAATTTTGTAAATATTTAAAAATAATGCACATGTAACTCAATGCTAGAATTTATTTGGCACTCAAAACATGCGGAAAATAGACAAAAGGGTGCCTCTAAATGCAGTACACCCATGCATTTTAGGCTCCCCATAAAAGCAGAATGCAACCAAATCAGCCATTTTTATTTCTGTACATTTTCAAGAACAAGTCCTTAGGCATCATTTCATAGTATTTTCAGGGTACATTCGCCAGCTTTTTAAAGAGCTATGTTACCCGCTAAAAAATTCATGAAATTCTGCATGTGTAAAATCGGGATGTTTTTTGAGTTACCGCCCCTTATTTTAGAGTCTCACAAAATTAATTTTTAAAATGTTTCTACATACTTTTTTCATGTATTCGAAAGATAATTCACTATATTATGCAACTGAGAGTTTAAAAATGTTATTTTCATGTATACCGCATAAAAATAGCAGGAAAATCCCTACCCATCATGCTTTTCCCCAGAGAAAAACCCCCTGGATTTTATACGAAACTGTGTTTAGCTACCTTAGACGAACTTCTAGCGTTGCTTTCGACATTAGCGGAAAACCCACTCGTTGCTTTGCAACGAGCTTTGCTCTAGTTTTTTAAATTATTATTACGAAGTGCTTTATTGGATTAAAGTACGCCCGACCATATTTGATTATCTCATAGTATTTATATAATTATTCCTTATTACTTACATTTACATAATTTACAGCAATTGTACTATTGATCATTTAAATAATCATTGATGAAATATATTGGACTAATTCTATACATTAAAAAATCGATTCGTAGTTCAGTTGGAGGGGGCGGGGGAGGGGGGTGTCAGTTACCCATTTTTCTAGAAAGTTTACACTAACTCTTATTTGCAAAGGTTCCAGATAAAGGCTTCGGGACCCCCTGACAAACTGAATCCTACCTCAGAACTCCCCCCTCTCAGTGGAAAAATATGTATTCGTGCTTGTTCTAAGATTAAAAAAAAAAACCCTTTGTTTTATGGGAAATGTGCGACTGGTAAAAGAACGACTGGATTTACTCTATATATTCCTATGTTAATTCCTATGTTAATTTTTGACCCCCCCCCACCCATTGTGGCCCAAACCTATCCCCGGGGTCATGATTTTCACAACTTTGTATCTAACACTACATGTACCTGAGGATGCTTCCACATACATGTAAGTTTCAGCTTTCCTGGCTGATTAGTTTCTGAGAAAAAGATTTTTAAAGATGTTCTCTATATATTCCTAATATGTAAAACTCTATTCCCCCCATTGTGACCCCACCATACCACCTGGGACTATGATTTGAACAAACTTGAATCTACACTACCTGAGGATGCTGCCACTTTAATTTGAGCTTTTCAGGCCTAATAGTTTTGGGAAGAAGATTTTCAAAGATTTTCTCTATATATTCCTATGTAAACTTGATCCCCCTCTTGTGGCCCCTCCCTACCCACGGGGACCATGATTTGATCAAACTTGAATCTACACTACCTGAGGATGCCTCCACACAAGTTTAAGCTTTTCAGGCCGAATAGTTTTTGAGAAGAAGAATTTTGAAAAATACCAACAAATTTTCAATAATTCTCAATTACCTCCCCTTTAAAGAGGGCGTGACCATTCATTTAAACAAAATTGAATCCCCTTCACCTAGTGGTGGTGCTTAGTGCCAAATTTGGTTGAAATCTGCCCAGGGGTTCTTGAGAAGAAGATGAAAATATGAAAAGTTTACAACAACGACAACGACAAATTGTGATCAGAAAAGCTCACTTGAGCCTTTGGCTCAGGTGAGCTAAAAACAAAATAAAGGAAACATAATTGCATCCTTTTATTGAAAAACAATTTTTCACAGCTAACAATTGTAAATTACTTTAAACAGCCATAATTTTGTTTGTTATAATTTCTTATCAAACACAAACCACAAAAAGGCATGATGCTTTCTTAAAGTTCCATTACAGAACTGTTCATCAATTATCCGATTTAATTTGAATTTCTGGTAAATAGTCTGTGGAACACATTAAGGAATATGCATGTGGGTAGAGGTGACAGGTTAACCTCAAGAGCTGAAAAGAATCAACAGGTAAAAACCATGTGGCCACCAATAGCTGAAATTAAAAAAATTAATAAGCTGTGTTAATACATGTACCGGTACAAATAATTGCTGTGTTTACATTAACATATGCATAGTATTTCTGAAAAAAAAAAATACACTGACCATGCAGTGTAATTAGTGTGACATATCCCGATACGTGACATTAGATGGCACAGGACAGTTTTTTTGATACATTTCATTGTAGCCTGGGGACGTGTGTCTTCGGAACCCTGTAACTAGAATTTCCTCAGTTCCCATTCAGCACAAATACCTTTAATTCACTCTTTATAAGGCCAATCACCAATTTCTGAAGAAAAGTACTAGTCAATTAACCTGTAAAATTTTCTACACACTGGTTTTTATGAGATTTTGACCCTTCCATATTTTGCTAATTTTTCATGATTTTTCAGCTTTTTAGACCTCCCCCAGCCAATTCCCTGCAAAGGGTTGACCTTCCGTACCATGTGCATGTTGCACCATCACATGTCAGAAACTTACCGGTGTATAGTTTATAATGCCCCGTCCACCTACTTTTCGTGTTATTTACCCTCCCGTCTGTAACTTGCATTTTCACTGTCTAAAGTCAACACAACAGTCATAGCCGCAGGTTTCGCATTTTACTTCTGAATCTCATGTACCTAACATATGGGGCCTACATATTGAATATCAATTTCAACAAGAGACATCCCTCTAACTAATGATAATCATTAAAAATCATTTCATGAATTTTAGCAACACTCATAAGCCTTCAAGTACACCAACTCTCAATTTTACAAAAATATTGACGGGTACTTTATCCGTAAACTGTCCCTTGCTGCCTTTAACTTACACTAACATTCTCTGAAAAGTCATCTTGTCCTAAACTTACAAAGCTTATGCTATTCTGAGAAAAAGTATACCTCATTTTGCCAATTCCATTAAGGATTCAGAAAAATATGGCCATTTAAGTGAACCCAGCATTTCCACTTTCTTCTATTTAACACAGATTCATAGGGCTCTCCATAAAATAAAGCATCTTTACCTAATCTTATAGTGGTCAACTGTTGTTCAACCTCCCTAAATAAGAAACCTTATTCAAAACTACATACATATACATGATATTATCATGACAAAAGCATCACATCACTTAGAAATACCCTTACATGTATACCCTCCCCCTATTTTTTGATTTTCCTAAGTAAACCTAATATTATGAAACTTGTGGCAATTCCCTTGAGTCATTTCTCACACATATTTAAAAACAACCATCACTGATATTGAAAATTGATCTTTTCTTGATAAATGGATGAAATGTAACATTTTTTTCACAAAAAGACATGCAGCCATACATGTGATTTCTTGTTTTCATGAAACAGTAAGCTTATAATCATTTTTAGTGATTATCTTATTTATTCTGGTTTCTAGTCTCCTTTTAACTATGCTAAAATAGTAAGACCTGCAAGTGTGATGTCTGCTCTTAATTAAAATGAAATTCAAGCACAACCGGGTACCTGGGGACGGATGAGAATTCCATGATAAATGTTCAAATTTTACATGTTTTCCTACATTTTTGATGCATATATACAATAAAAGGGTAAACATTTGTTGTTTCTTGGTCATTTCGAGAGTAATTATTATAGCAGATGTTATTTCAAGGTCAAATGTACATTTACATATCCAACATGTAATGGTAATGGAGACAATTGGAAAGAGGGGGTAGCTTTTTGAATTCTGTAAATATATCTAAAATATCACTTTTGGATAGGAAGGAGCAAAAACTTGAGTTTTTTGACATATTGTATACATGTACTTTGATAACTGCATTAATATTTGTCTACATGTGAATTTATTTGAAAGAAAAATATGCTGTTTTAAAAAAATTGAGTTATATAAGTCAGGTTGCTTAATGTTATTTCATGAAATCAGACAGCAAAATTGCTGCAAACTTATAATTTAAATAATTCAATTGATCAAAACTCTTCTACTGTGCAGTATTAATTCTTATCTCGGTAATTAACTTCAGCCTATTAATTGTCATCAGGATAGGAAATACCTACTTTCTAAGCCAATTTACTCTAGTGGTGGTCATTCTACACATTTAAAAGGGATTTACTTCCCTTGTATATTATAGCTAATAAATCATGTAATGACATATATAACCAACAAAATCATCCATTTTCCAAAAATAGACTACTTTTGGTACAAAATTCACTCAAAATTACAGTTAAATGAGAAATCTGAAAATACCATGTAGTCTTGAAACTTACACCAACATTCTCTAAAAAGTCATCTTGTCTTAAACTTACAAAGCTTATGCTATTCTGAGAAAAAGTATACCTCATTTTGCCAATTCTATTAAGGATTCAGAAAAATATGGCCATTTAAGTGAACCCAGCATTTCCACTTTCTCCTATTTAACACAGATTTATAGGGCTCTCCATAAATAAAGCATCTTTACCTAATCTTTTAGAGGTCAACTGTTGTTCAACCTCCCTAAATAAGAAACCTTATTCAAAACTACATACATATACATGATATTATCATGACAAAAGCATCACATCACTTAGAAATACCCTTACATGTATACCCTCCCCCTATTTTTTGATTTTCCTAAGAAGCATTAGTTTGAACACTTTAACCAAATATTATGAAATTTAAATGCTTCTATTCTGATCAATTGAATTTTTAAGCAGCGTGAAATTAAAACCATCGCAATTGATACTTTAGTCAAAATCATGAAATTTTAACATGGTGGAATTAAAACGACTTACAGTATTTCATCCGAACAGCCTCAAAGTATAATTTTCTGCTATACCATTTTCTTAAAATGAATTCTACTGGGTTTTTTTTTTGCAAATAAATTTAGCGAGGATTTTTTTCTCTTTTCTTACTAAAGACAGGTTTTAAAAACAATATCATGTTTAGTATGTATAAATTCCATAAACAATTTTACAAAGCTTTGGATTTTAGTTGCACAATGAAAAAATGAGGAATTGCACGATAATACATGCTCATTTTCAAATTTAAAGCATTGTTGATTTCTTTTCTAGATAGAGATATGCACAAAATGATGTTGCTCTGTGATGCTTTGCCAAGATTAAAAGCATGAGAGAGAGAGAGAGAGAGAGAGAGAGAGAGAGAGAGAGAGATCTGAGGCACATGTAGTAAAAATTATTTTTTTGTCTTACTGTAAAAATTGTTTACAATGTAGATGTGTTCTGCATGTAAAGTTTACCTAAAATGAATCAATAAAATTCAATATATATAAAAGATAAACTAATCTCAAAGAATTTACAATGTTCTGTGAAATAATCAAATCTTGAGAAGATCAGGGAACATTAACTTAAAATCTGAACTTAAAGTTCTTTTCACCTTGCACTCTGTTTTACATGCTCTTTCACAGGCGATAATCATATATAACGGCAAGCCAGACAAAAGTTCTAATTTTAATTAGACTGAATGTTTACCATGTCAAATATATTTATTTAATTAAGCACAAGCCTGTCTGAGTTCTTTAATTCATTAATTAAGTGGAGGTGATATGGTAAAGATCTGCTATATTCAAATATTTAGGGTAAAGTTATCATCATGCAAACATGCACTCTAATTACAACATTCTACTCTTGTGTGCCTTTGGACCCCCACCCCTTTTAATTGCACTGTTTTACAGTGTGTGGTGTGTTGTTCAATACAAAATAAGACATACATATACATAATAATAAATAGAAATTCAAAAGAGTAGTGTGCAAAACATACACGTGAAAATAAATTGGACAGATAATATCGCGAGATTTCTCAGACTCAAATGCCCGCTTTTATATTGTTACGCACGTCAAAAGCGAAGGTTAGAGTCAGAGGAATGTCGGATTAGATTGAAAAGTGTACAAACACTTTGAAAAGAAAAAGTCAATACGACATATCCTGTATTGAAACATACCTTTATAATCTGTCATACGTTAGTTGAGCTGAAATTTCCACTATCGCGGTCTTGCAGGCCATTCTTTAGCTGCAGGACTGTAGCTCCCGGTCTGAAAAAATTCGGATGGACGACCTTGGAGCTACAGTGCCTCCCATAGTAAAAAACTGCAATTTACGGCGCACAAAAAATTGCGCTAGTTTTGGACTTATTAACCTTATTTTCATACAAATTCTGTAAAAATAATAAGTACCATTAAATTCTTCAGCAAATTTACTACTGATATTGTCACTACACTTGCCTCAGATCTTCTCTTAAACATGATAACCGACCTCGGAAAAAGAAGGATGCTAATTTACGTCGAGATCGAGAGTCGCCATTTTTAACTGTAAACAAACTTGCACCTCTTTAATTTACAGGGCTGGTGATGGTGTTTAAAAGACTATCAGAAGTAAGTGAAGTGACGATATCTGTAGTAAAATGTCCGAGGAATGTTTTGGGATCAAAGATTTGTACAGAATTTGTATGAAAATAAGGTTAATAAGTCCAAAACTAGCGCAATTTTTTGTGCGCCGTAAATTGCAGTTTTTTACTATGGGAGGCACTGTAGCTCCCAGGTCGTCCATCCGAATTTTTTCAGACCGGGAGCTACAGTCCTGCAGCTAGCCATTCTTCTGACACACCACTATCAGCTGTTGTTCGCGGTGACTTGACATGGGGAATCGTACGATAATTATTTCGATTAAAACTAATAAGACTAATAAAAACTAACAACGTAATTATCGATCGAATTAAGGAAATCGTTTCGATAAACACTCTGATTAACTATATAAAAAAGGAGTTCGGTTTTATGACCTGTACGAAATCTTTTCAGCGGGAGTTACTTTCAGTGGGTAGTTTGCACTATTTTTTAAACCAATAACGAGGAATCCACATTTCCGGAAAAATCAATATTTAAACCCCGATATCTCTGCAATGCAGTATCCGATTTTAAAACGAATTTAAGTTTTGTATTAAGCTTTGCAAACTATACAATATGCATATAATTTTATGTTTTTTATAAAGTTTTATGACCAGTACGAATTGTTACAGTAGAGGTTACTTTCAGTGTAAATTTTGCACTATTTTTGAAACTAAGAACGCGGCACCAAAATTTCCGGGAAAATCAATTTTTAAACCCCGATATCTCTGTAATGCATCCTCCGAATTTTAAACGGTTTTCAGCATTAGATTCAGCTTAAAAAGCTCTACAAAATACGTATACGTTTTTTGTTTGATCAAAAAATTCCATTTTTTAAAAAATTTGATTCGCTTCCAGTTTCAACCGGAAGTGACGGATTTTTATTATATAGCCTCATTACAGAGGTAAATCGACCAAATCATAACCATTGAAAATTTCAAGCCTCTATCTGAAAGTGTTTTTGAGAAAACTCCCGGACAAAATCATTTTTTAAAATTTAAAAAATGACGTAACGTCAAAACGGAAGTGACGTTGTCTTTAAAGCTTTAACATCTTGGAGGGACGATAACTTGCTAAAATCTCTGGAAGTTTCATTGTAATCGGTTGAAAACTTTTTGAGTTATGAAGGAAAAAAGGAGTCAGAAAAAAAGAAAAAGTATAATAACTAGAGCAAAGCTCGTTGCAAAGCAACGAGTGGGTCTTCCGTTAATGTCGGAAGTTAAGCTTGAAGTTCCTGTAAGAAGCAGAGGTCTTAAACCAATAACAAGAGTAACTTATAAAAAAAAAATGAAAAAAAAAATCGAATTATTCCTGGTACGACTTAACAAAAATACGAATGATTTTAAGTACGACTTAACAAAAACATTTTCGATTTCAAGAACGACTTAACAAAAAAAATCCGAATGGTTCAAGTACGACTAAACAATTATTTTTGGTACGACTTAATTTTACTTTGAACATTACGCTATTTTTTAAACCAAGGACGCGGAATCAAAATTTCCGGAAAAATCAATTTTTAAACACCGATATTTCTGTAATGCATCGCCCGATTTTAAAACGGTTTTCAGTGTTAGATTCAGCTGAATAAGTTCTACAAAACACATATTCATTTTTGATTTGATCAGAAAATTCATTTTTTCGAAAAATTTGTTTCACTTCCGGTTTCGACCTGAAGTGACAGATTTTCATTTCCAGCCTTATTACAGAGTTAAATCGATTAAATTATAAGCATTGAAAATTTCAAGCCTCTATCTTAAAGCGTTTTTGAGAAACGCTGCGGACAAAATGACTTTTTGAAAATTTTAAAAATGACGTAACGTAAAAACAGAAGTAACGTTTTCAAAGAAACTTCACAAACTTTGAGATATAATAAATGCACATAATATCTGAAAGTTTCGTCAAAATCGGTTGTAAACTTTTTGAGTTAAGCCGAGAAGGAGTTAGAAAAAAAATAAAAAGTATAATAATAACTAGAGCAAAGCTCGTTGCAAAGCAACGAGTGGGTCTTCCGTTAATGTCGGAAGTAAAGCTGGAAGTTCCTGTAAGATGCACATCTCTTAAACCAATAACAAGAGTAACTAAAATAAAAAGATGAAAAAAATCGAATTATTCCTGGTACGACTTAACAAAATCCGAATGATTTTAAGTACGACCTAACAAAAACCTTTCTGATTTCAAGAACGACTTAACAAAAAAAATCCGAATGTGTCCAAGTACGACTTAACAATTATTTTTGGTACGAGTTCATATTACTTTGAACATTACGCTATTTTTTAAACCAAGGACGCGGAATCAAAATTTCCTGAAAAATCATTTTTTGAACTCGTATATCTCTGTAATGCATCGTCCGATTTTAAAACGGCTTTCAGTGTTAGATTCAGCTAAATAAGCTCTATAGAACACAAATTCATTTTTGATTTGATCAGAAAATTCATTTTTTCGAAAAATTTGATTCTCTTCCGGTTTCGACCGGAAGTGACAGATTTTCATTTCCAGCCTTATTACAGAGGTAAATCGATTAAATCATAACCATTGACAATTTCAAGTCTCTATCTTTAAACGTTTTTGAGAAACGCCGCGGACAAAATGACTTTGTGAAAATTTTAAAAATGACGTTACGTCAAAACACAAAAGATGTTGTTAAGAAAACTTTAACATCTTTGAGGGATAATAGTTGCACATATTCTCTGAAAGTTTCATTAAAATCAGTTAAAATTTTTTTGAGTTATAAAGCCGAAAAGGAGTCAGAAAAAAAGAAAAAGAACTAGAGCAAAGCTCGTTGCAAAGCAACGAGTGGGTCTTCCGTTAATGTCGGAAGTAAAGCTGGAAGTTCCTGTAAGAAGCAGAGCTCTTAAACCAATAACAAGAGTAACAAAAATAAAAAGATGAAAAAATCGAATTATTTCTCGTACGACTTAACAAAATCCGAATGATATTAAGTACGACTTAACTAAAACGTTTCCGATTCCAAGAACGACTTAACAAAAAAAAAACCGAATGTGTTCAAGTACGACTTAACAATTATTTTTGGTACGAGTTAATATTACTTTGAACATTATGCTATTCTTTAAACCAAGTACGCGGAATCAAAATTTCCGGAAAAATCAATTTTTAAACCCCGATATCTCTGTAATGCATCGTCCGATTTTAAAACAGCTTTCAGTGTTAGATTCAGCTTATTAAGCTCTACAAAACACATATTCATTTTCGATTTGATCAAAAAATTCATTTTTTCGGAAATTTTGTTTCACTTCCGGTTTCGACCGGAAGTGACAGATTTTCATTTCGAGCCTTATTACAGATGTTAATCGACCAAATCATAACCATCGAAAATTTCAAGCCTCTATCTTAAAGCGTTTTTGAGAAAAGTCCTGGACAAAATGACTTTTTTAAATTATTAAAAATGACGTCACGTCAACACGGAGGTGACGTTCTCTTTAAAACTTTAAGATTTTTGAGGGACGCCAACGTGCAAAAATCTCTGAAAATTTCATCAAAATCGGTAAAAAACCTTTTGAGTTATGAAGCAAAAAAGGAGTCAGAAGAAAAGAAAAAGAATAATAACTAGAGCAAAGCTCCTTGCAAAGCAACGAGTGGGTCTTCCGATAATGTCGAAGGTAAAGCTAAAACTTTCTCTAAGAAGCAGAGTTCTTTAACCAATAAACATAAGTAAATAAAACAAAAAGAAAAAAATCGAATTATTTTTGGTACAAGTTCACAAAATGATTCTAGGTACGAATTAGCAATAACATTATCAATTTCAAGAAAGACTTAGCAAATACAAATCCGAATGTGTTTAAGTACGATTTAACAATTATCAAAATAGTTTAGGTACGAGTTAATTAAACTATGAACATAAACACTATTTTCTTTACCAAGAATGTGAAATCAAAATTTCCAGAAAAGTCAATTTTCAAACACCTATATCTTTGTATTGCATCTGCCGATTTTAAAACGGATATCAGTTTTACATTAAACTTAATAAGCTTTTATTTTTGCTTTTATGATTTATAACAAATTATCGCTCTAAAAAAGGTTACTATAAAAAGACTTTGTAGCCCTCCTGGCCCCTAATTTGAGGGGTCATCCCCTTCCTCTTGATATCAAATTAAAGATCTCGCAAAAATAAACATATTTTGTTCAACAAGTGTTCACGAATTGTTAACCGTTATAGAGATATCGGAACAACTGTGTTCTAGGGGCCGACCCTTCAACTCCTTCCTGGGGCCACCAACGAAAATTTTTTAGGTATCACATTGTTAACAACATTATTTTCAGCAATTTTTGTGATACAATGTTTTTCAAAATATTTCTCCTTTTCAAGATAATATTGATCAAAGTTTTGGACTACTGGCCCCTTGAAACCCCTAATTATGTAACATATGACTTGAGTATGGTCCAGTATAGATGAACAGCTGTAAAATGAACATTTTTGCTTCTATAATTAATAACAAATTATTTTTCAGTAAAGAGTTATTATATAGAGACTTTAGAGCGCTCTTGGCCCCTAATTTGAGGGGCCAGTCCCTTTTTCTTAATATTAAATAAAAGATCTTATAAATGTAAACATATTTTGTTTAAAGTGTTCAGAAATTGTTGACCGATTTGGAGATATCTGAACAGCAGTGTTTTAGGGGCCGACCCTTAAACTCCTTACTGGGGCCACAAACCATAAATTTTTAGGTACCATGTTCTAAAGAACATTATTTTAAGGAACTTTTGTTCAACATTGCCTTTCAAAATATTTTTCCTTTTCAAGATATTAATGATCAAAATTTTGGTCTTCTGGCCCCTTGAAACCCCTAATTACGTAACAAATGTTTAAAATAGGTACTGTGTAGATAAACAGCTGTACAATGAACATTTTTGCTTCTATAATTAATGACAAATTATTGCTCAGTAAAGAGTTAAACTTAAAAGACTTTAGAGCCCTTCTGGCCCCTAATTAAAGGGGCCAGCCCCTTTTTTATAAAACAAAACAAAAGCTCGTGTAAATCTTAACAACTTTTGCTTTACATGTTTTAACAAATTATCTACAGGTTAAAAAATATTTTGCAAAACGTGTTAAAATTTTGCCAAAAATTTTGTTGCCAATTTTTGACCTCGGGCGAGCTTCAGCGCCGTGCGCATTTTCCACAATGTCAAATACAGAGGATCATCTACAGACATTCATCTGTATATTCCTGAAAGTTTCACTTTTCTTTTCGCATGCACATCGTATGTTCTATCAGTCCTGCAAATTTGGTGAAAATCGACCAAATAGTTTTAGAGTTATAGCTCTCGAAAAATGTCAGAGGAAAAATATAGAATAACTAGAGCAAAGCTCGTTGCAAAGCAACGAGTGGGTCTTCCGTTAATGTCAGAAGTAAAGCTGGAAGTTCCTGCAAGAAGCAGAGCTCTTCAACCAATAACAAGAGTAACTAGAGCAAAGCTCGTTGCAAAGCAACGAGTGGGTCTTCCGTTAATGTCGGAAGTAAAGCTGGAAGTTCCTGTAAGAAGCAGAGTTCTTAAACCAATAACAAGAGTAACTAAAATAAAAAGATGAAAAAAATCGAATTATTCCTGGTACGATCTAACAAAACCCGAATGATTTTAAGTACGATTTAACAAAAACCTTATTGATTTCAAGAACGACTTACCAAAAAAATCCGAATGTGTTTAAGTACGACTTAACAATTATTTTTGGTACGAGTTAATTTTACTATAAACATTACGCTATTTTTTAAACCAAGGACGCGGAAACAAAATTTCCGGAAAAATCAATTTTTAGACTCCGATATCTCTGTAATACATCGTCTGATTTTAAAACGGATTTCAGCTTTTAATTAAGCTTAATAAGAGCTTCATTGTTGCATTATAATAAATATCAAATTATTGATCAGAAAAGAGTTATCATAAAAAGACTTAGTAGCCCTTGTACACCCTAATTTGTGGGGCCAGCCCCTTTTTCTTGATATCAAATAAAAGGTCTTGCTAATATAAACATATTTTGTTCTACAAGTGTTCATGAATTGTAAACCGTTCTCGAGATATCTGTACAAATGTGTTTTAGGGGCCGAGCCTTTAACCCCTTACAGGGGCCACTAACAACAACACTTTTGGTTTAATATTGTTCAGAACATTATTTTGAACAACTTTTGTTCTACATTGCTTTTTAAGATATTTCTCCTTTTTCAGATATTAATGATCATAGTTTTGAGTTCTGGCCCCTTGAAACCCCTAATTACGTAATATATGACTTCGGTATGGTACTGTATAGATGAACAGCTGTACAATGAACATTTTTGCTTCTATAATTGATAACAAAATATTGTTCAGTAAAGAGTTATTGTTAAAAGACATTAGAGCCCTTTTGGCCCCTAATTTGAGAGACCAGCCCCTTTTTCTTGATATCAAATTTAAGGTCTTGCAAATTTAAACATATTTTGTTCAACAAGTGTTCATGAAATGTTAACCGTTCTTGAGATATCTGTACGAATGTGTTTTAGGGGCCGACCCTTTAACTCCTAAATGGGGTCATAAACAAAAGCAGTTAAGGTAGCATATTGACAAGAACACCATTATAAGCAACTTTTGTTCTTCAATGCTTTTAAGAATATTTCTCCTTTTTTAGATATTAATGATCAAAGTTTTGAACTTCTGGCCCCTTGAAACCCCTAATTACGTAACATATGACTTCAGTATGATACTGTATAAATAAACAGCTGTACAATGAACATTTTTGCTTATATAATTATTAACAAATTATTGTTCAGTAAAGAGTTATTGTAAGAAGACTTTAGAGCCCCCTTGGCCCCTAATTTGAGGGGTCAGTCCCTTTTTCTTGATATCAAAGGCAAGCTCGTGAAAATTGAAACAACTTTTGCATTACATGTTTTAACAAATTATGTGCACATCGAAAGGTATTACAGAAAATATGCAAAAATTTCGTGGAAAAATTTTGTGCTAATTTTCAGGTTCAGGCGAGCTTCGAGGCCTTGAGCAATTTTCATAATTGGAAGCATGGGGGTACATCTACAGACATTCATCTACAACCCCTGAAAATTTCAAGCTTCTATCTTGTTTAGTTTCGGAGGAGATGCGTGGACAAAATGACCCTTAAAAATTTACAAAATCATCTATATCTGAAACCGGAAGTGACGTCATCATGCAAAAATTTAATTATAGGTAGCGACGATGATGTTCTATTACTCTTAAAAATTTCGTGCAAATCGGTTGGGTAGTTTTTGAGAAATAACGCACCAAAAAAGTCAGAAAAAGAAAAAAAAGAATAATAAGAATAAAGAAAAAGAAACCGTAGAATAACAAGAGGGTCTTCCGTTGGAAACGGAAGACCCTAATAAAAAGAAACAATAGAATAACAAGAGGGTCTTCCGTTGGAAACGGAAGACCCTAATAATAATAATAATAAAAAGAAACTAGAGCAAAGCTCGTTGCAAAGCAACGAGTGGGTCTTCCGTTAATGTCGGAAGTAAAGCTGGTAGTTCCTGTAAGAAGCAGAGCTCTTAAACCAATAACAAGAGTAACAAAAATAAAAAGATGAAAAAAATCGAATTATTCCTGGTACGACTTAACAAAACCCGAATGATTTTAAGTACGATTTAACAAAAACCTTTTTGATTTCAAGAACGACTTAACAAAAAAATCCGAATGTGTTTAAGTACGACTTAACAATTATTTTTAGTACGAGTTAATTTTACTATAAACATTATGCTGTTTTTTAAACAAAGGACGCAGAATCAAAATTTCCGGAAAAATCCATTTTTAAACCCCGATATCTCTGTAATGCATCGTTTGATTTTAAAACGGATTTCAGTTTTAAATTAAGCTTAATAAAAGCTGCTTTGTTGCTTTATAATAAATATCAAATTATTGGTTAGAAAAAAAGTTATCATAAAAAGACTTAGTAGCCCTTGTACCCCCTAATTTGTGGGGCCAGCCCCTTTTTCTTGATATCAAAAAAAATGTCTCGTTAATATAAACATATTTTGTTCTACAAGTGTTCATGAATTGTAAACCACTCTCGAGATATATGTACAAATGTGTTTTAGGGGCCGACCCTTTAACCCCTTACCTGGGCCACTAACAACAGAATTTTTGGTTTAATATTGTTCAGAACATTATTTTGAACTACTTTTGTTCTACATTGCCTTTTAAAATATTTCTCCTTTTTCAGATATAAATGATCATAGTTTTGAGTTCTGGCCCCTTGAAACCCCTAATTACGTAACATATGACTTAGGTATAGTACTGTATAGTTGAACAGCTGTACAATGAACATTTTTGCTTCTATAATTAAAAACAAAATATTGTTCAGTAAAGAGTTATTGTAAAAAAAAAACATTAGAGCCCTTTTGGCCCCTAATTTGAGAGGCCAGCCCCTTTTTCTTGATATCAAATTTAAGGTCTTGCAAATTTAAATATATTTTGTTCAACAAGTGTTCATGAAATGTTAACCGTCCTTGAGATATCTGTACAAATGTGTTTTAGGGGCAGACCCTTTAACTCCTAAATGGGGTCATAAACAAAAACATTTAAGGTAGCATATTGACAAGAAAACCATTTAAAGCAACTTTTGTTCTACATTGCCTTTAAAAATAATTCTCCTTTTTCAGATATAAATGATCAAAGTTTTGAACTTCTGGCCCCTTGAAACCCCTAATTACGTAACATATGACTTAAGTATGATACTGTATAGATAAACAGCTGTACAATGAACATTTTTGCTTATATAATTATTAACAAATTATTGTTCAGTAAACAGTTATTGTAAGAAGACTTTAGAGCCCCCTTGGCCCCTAATTTGAGGGGCCAGCCCCTTTTTCTTGATATCGAAGGAAATCTCGTGAAAATTGAAACAACTTTTGCATTACATGTTTTAACAAATTATGTGCACATCGAAAGGTATTACAGTAATTGTTACAAAATTTCGTAGAAAAATTTGGTGCTAGTTTTCAGGCTCAGGCGAGCTTCGAGGCCTTGAGCAATTTTCATAATTGGAAGCATGGGGGTACATCTATAGACATTCATCTACAACCCCTGAAAATTTTAAGCTTCTATCTTGATTAGTTTCGGAGGAGATGCGTGGACAAAATGACCCTTAAAAATTTACAAAATCGTCTATATCTGAAACCGGAAGTGACGTCATCATGCAAAAATTTAACAATATGTAGCGACGATGATGTTCTATCACTCCTAAAAATTTCGTGAAAATCGGTTGGGTAGTTTTTGAGAAATAACGCTCCAAAAAAGTCAGAAAAAGAAAAAAAAAATAACTAGAGCAAAGCTCGTTGCAAAGTAACGAGTGGGTCTTCCGGTAATGTCGAAAGTAAAGCTAGAAGTTCCTGTAAAAAGCAGGGTTCTTAAACCAACATAAGAAACTAAGACGAAAAAAATTGAATTATTCTTGGTACGAATTAACAAAATCCGAATGATTCCAAGTACGAATTAACAAAGCTTATCGATTTCAAGAACGACTTAGCAAATACAAATCCGAATGTGTAAAAGTACGATTCAACAATTATCGAATAATTTTAGGTACCAGTTAATTTAACTCTGAACATAAAACTATATTCTTAATCAAGAATGTGGAATCAAAATGTCCGGAAAAATCAATTTTTAAACCCCTTTATCTCTGTATTGCATCGTCCGATTATAGAACGGATTTCAGTTTTGAATTATGAATAATAAGCTCTTATTTTCTGTTATTATGATTAATAACAAATTATCGCAAAAAATAAGTTATTATGAAAAGTCTTCGTAGCCCCTTTGGCCCCTTATTTGAGGGGTCACTCCTTTTTTCGTGATATCAAATGAAAGGTCTTTTAAATATAAACATTTTGTTCTACATGTATTCACGAATTGTTGACCGTTCTAGAGATATCCGAACAATTGTGTTTTAGGGGCCGACCCTTAAACTCCTTACCAGGGCCACCAACCTAAATGTTTTAGATACCATATCGTTAAGAACATTATTTTAAGCATTTTTTGTTCTATAATGCTTATCAAAATATTTTTCCTTTTCTAGATATTAATGATCAAAGTTTTGGACATATGGCCCCTTGAAATCCCTAATTACGTATCATATGACATATGTATGGTACCGTATAGATAAACAGATGTACAATGAACAATTTTGGTTCTATAATTGATAACAAATTATTTTTCAGTAAAGAGTTATTATAAAAAGAATTTATAGCCCTCTTGGCCCCTTATTTGAGGGGCCAGCCCCTTTTTCTTGATATCAAATAAAAGGTCTTGTAAATATAAACGCATTTTGTTCAACAAGTGTTCAGAAATTGTTGACCGTTCTAAAGATATCTGAACAAATGTATTTTAGGGGCCGACCCTTAAAATCCTTACTGGGACCACCAACAAAAATTTTTTAGGGAGCATATTGTTTAGAACATTATTTTAAGCATTTTTTGTTCTATAATGCTTATCAAAATATTTCTCCTTTTCTAGATATTTAAGATCAAAATTTCGGACTTTTGGCCCCTTAAAGCCCCTAATTACGTAACATATGACTTAGACATGGTACCGTATAGATAAACAGATGTACAATGAACATTTTTGGTTCTATAATTGATAACAAATTATTTTTCAGTAAAGAGTTATTGCAAAAATACTTTAGAGCCCTTTTGGCCCCTAATTTGAGGGGCCAGCCCCTTTTTCTGAAATCAAACAAAAGATCTAGTTAATCTGAACAACTTTTGCATTACATGTCTTAACAAAATATTTACACATTAAAAGCTAGGGCCGAAAATGTGCGAAAATTTCGTGAAAAAAATTTTCGAGCTCGGGCGAGCTTCGCCGCCTTGCGCATTTTTCAAAATATAAAATAAATAGGATCATCTACAAACATTCATCTACTATCCCTGAAAGTTTCATATTTCTATCGCAATTAGTTTTTGAGAAGTTACGTGGACAAAATGGTCCTTAAAAAATCACTAAATCCTCAAAATCTCAAACCGGAAGTGACGTCATCGGCCAGAAATTTTATAATATCAAGTTTGTTTGATGCTCAATACGTCCTGTAAATTTCATGCAAATCGGTCGAGTAGTTCACGAGAAATAGAGTTCGAAAAAAGTCAGAAAAAAAATAAAAAATAAAATAATAATAAGGAAAAGAAACAATAGAATAACAAGAGGGTCTTCCGTCGGAAACGGAAGACCCTAATAAGAATAAAGAAAAAGAAACCGTAGAATAACAAGAGGGTCTTCCGTTGGAAACGGAAGACCCTAACAATAGAATAACAAGAGGGTCTTCCGTTAATGTCGGAAGTAAAGCTGGAAGTTCCTGTAAGAAGCAGAGCTCTTAAACCAACAACAACAGTAATTAAAATAAAAGGATAAAAAAATTCGAATTATTCCTGGTACGACTTAACAAAATACGAATGATTTTAAGTACGACTTAACAAAAACTTTTTCGATTTCAAGTACGACTTAACCAAAAAAATCCGAATGCGTTCAAGTACGACTTAGCAATTATTTTTGGTACGAGTTAATTCAACTTTGAACATTACGCTATTTTTAAACCAAGGACGCGCAATTAAAATTTCAGGAAATATCAATTTTTAAACCCCGATATCTCTGTAATGCATCGTCCGATTTTAGAACAGCTTGCAGTGTTAGATTCAGCTTAATAAGGTCTGCAAAACACATATTTATTTCTGATTTGATCAGAAAAAATTATTTTTTTCGAAAAATTTGCTTCACTTCCGGTTTCAACCGGAAGTGACAAATTTTCATTTCAAGCCTTATTACAGAGGTAAATCGACCAAATCATAAACATTGAAAATCTCAAGCCTCTATCTTAAAGCGTTTTTGAGAAACGCCGCGGACAAAATGACTTTTTGAAAATTTTAAAAATGACGTAACGTTTAAACGGAAGTGACGTTTTCAAAGAAACTTCACAAACTTTGAGGAATTATAAGTGCACATAATCTCGTAAAGTTTCTTTAAAATCGGTTAAAAACTTTTTGAGTTATAAAGCCGAAAAGGAGTCAGAAAAAAAGAAAAAGAAAAAGCTGGAAGTTCCTGTAAGATGCATACCTCTTTAGTCAATAACAAGAGTAACTAAAATAAAAAGATGAAAAATCGAATTATTCCTGGTACGACTTAACAAAATACGAATGATTTTAAGTACGACTTAACAAAAACCTTTCCGATTTCAAGAACAACTTAACAAAAAAAAAATCCGAATGTGTTTTAGTACGACTTAACAATTATTTATGGTACGAGTTAATTTTACTTTGAACATTACGCTATTTTTTAAACCAAAAGCACGAAAACAAAATTTCCGGAAAAATCCATTTTTAAACCCCGATATCTCTGTAATGAATCGTCCGCTTTTAAAACGGCTTTCAGTGTCTTCAAACTTTAAGTCACAGTAAATTACGACTTAAAAGTCGGCCATTTTTGGCATAGCAGCACGGGTGAAATCATTAGAGAGCATTATGGGACGTAGACAAAAATTTTTGCTTGATGAAGTGTAGGTTTAGCTCGTTCTTTTTCCCGCACACACTGGTTCTTAGAGCTCGCTTCGCTCGCCGGCGCCGCGCACCGGCGAGCTGCGCTTGCTATTAATACATACTTATAGAGAAAACATATCAAAGAATTTTCTATGCCAAAATTTAATGAAGACGTAATAAAAACGCCTGGATTACGTCAGACGTTTGTGTGTGACGCTATGGGTCATTGCTTTAATTTTCTACGTGATTATGAAGTGGAAAAAATCAAAGGAGTTCAAAGAAGGGTGCGATAGAGATAGGTCCTACCTATCAGCCCTGCAGAATCCGTATCAGCACTTGAGACGTATACGGGTATCATAAAGTTAGCTGTATCACATGTATAAAAACCCTGTATTTACTACTGACTATGTAAGAGTTATATAGTGAGAAAATACTAATGGATATAACAAAAGATTTTCCTCTAAGGATATTTTGAGATGATTGTACAAACATTACTTACTTGAAATCTGGCCATTTGAATAGTAACGCATGGAAAACAACCACATGCAGAGACACAACACTTGGAGAATAAGAACAATAAAAAATCCTTTTTTGGCATCTGTTGTCATTATTCTTCTCTACCGACGAAATATATTAAAAATTATGATTAAACTGTGAAGAATATCCAAGAAATAACCAGTTCAGGGTAAGTCCATATAGTTGCTTTCTTTTATCACGCTTTAAAAACTTAAATGTACATTAAAATGATGTGACGGGGAAACTATTTTCTTGTTCAATTCTTGACATTAATCACCAGACCCGCTTATCGAATCAGCACCCGTGTTATGTCTTTTATCATCCTACTTTGTGTTCGCCTGATTGCTATTTGTCAATCATGTAGGTCATATTTTGGTACTGAATAGAGAAGTGTTGAAATGCCTTGTGATTGGTAAAATTGAGTCAACGATGGCGAGAGACTCAGTGGGGTGTAACACATTTTAAATATACTGCAGAAATGACAGTGTCATGTATTCAAGTGTTTTGAGCAACACATTCAGGAGAATGTAAATAAAGATATGCGCTAACATTCTGATTCTTATAAGCTGTGTGATTATACTTGTTACAGTTAGACATACTTTGAGAGGCTTCAAGAAGATTCCGATACCGACGAAGTATTCTGATGTGATTCATACACAGAGTGACTCCAACAGTAAACTAGTGGAAGACCTCTTATCTCTTGTACTTATTATATCTTTTATGCACAACAATTCAATTTTGGAACAAAGGATGCTGATGCTGATCAAAAGTAATATCATCGTTGGGAAAAAAAAACTCACAAAAATCCATCCTAAAGCGACAAAAATTCCATCAAATAAATTCATAAATTCATTCTAATGTGAACAGTTCAATGCAAAATAGTACTAAATTTTTAAGATAACATTTTACATG
The DNA here is from genome assembly GCF_025612915.1 of Magallana angulata. Classification (NCBI taxonomy): domain Eukaryota; kingdom Metazoa; phylum Mollusca; class Bivalvia; order Ostreida; family Ostreidae; genus Magallana; species Magallana angulata. Next base: position 27,056,834 of record NC_069118.1, on the reverse strand, counting down.
TATATGTATATAGAGTGTGAGTCAAAAATAGTTGCAGCAAGCCACCACTAACGCGGGTTATGTATTTTTTCTGCAATGTCACTATCTTCATGTCCAGCCAAACAAAACATTTTATTGTTTGATTGATTATTAGACCAAATTATCTGTTAATTGTTAAGGTTTATTGTTGGTCGCACCCACCAGAAAGTACGGGAAATGTTAACTATCACACAAAACAACAAGTCATCAAAAATGCTAATAAGAAAGAAATTTCCGATTGTTATGGGTACCAAAACATTAAACTACATAAAAAATTTCCTATGCATTGGTGGTCAAATAAGTCCAACAACGATAAATATAAACAACACGGTGCACTTGTCGATGTGACGTCATATTGTACATTTTGACGCATATTATGTGTAGAGAGAGGCGGATCAATCGTTTTAACATGAGACAATTCATTTTATACATGAACAGAACATAACCATAAAACAAATTATTATACCATTAAATCCTATCTACTATGCTTGTTTTGATTCGGCGTGTAATTAATTTTTTTGGACATGTGTTATTTTTTTTCTAGAGTGTTTAATGTACAAGTTCGATGTGTTTCACATGCATCCGGAAACCTATTTAAATCCGCTTTTTACAAGGGCATACACTTAACTGATCATTTCGATTTTTTTTTATATAAATTAAGGGAATGTTAAATTTGTTTAAAAGTGCTGGTGTTTCAATGAAATCCACAGAATGAATTAATAAATACGTAAAATTTTAAGCAAAGGTCATATAAATTCCAACCTTAGTTTATTTCTTTGATATTTATTTTAATGAAAGTCTATACAAAGCAGCAGCGCTTTTTAGAATCTACCAGAAAAGTAGAATTTAATCATCATTTTAATTCAAATATGGGTATGCCCTTGTAATATTGAAATTTGTTGTTATGACCTCCATTCGGGAGAATTATCAAGTGACATATGGTTTTCTAAAAAAAATATATTTGTTAAAATCAACGTCTTAAACAATGTCAAGTGCTAAACACAATGTACCGAGTAATTTTTTTTTTCATTCACTGAAACCAGTATATTGGTATATTGTATCATAGCAAACAAGATAATTTCTATCTTCTATACTCTCTCTCTCTCTCTCTCTCTCTCTCTCTCTCTCTCTCTCTCTCTCTCTCTCTCTCTTTCCATGCTAACGTACAAATATTTTAGTATTTGAATAAAGTACCACCGGTAACATGTTTAGTAATATTGACAGCGGCTAAATGTACATGTTGGCATGAAAAAAATTAATTCTAATTACGGGAAAATGTCCATGAATTCAAATGATTTGAAGCTCGTTATTGAATGATTGTCTAAAAATTCATAATGAATGAAAGTCAACGTTAAAAAGTATTTTTTTATATCGACGATGTATTGTCTCCTTCTTTGTGTATGTCTACAGATAACAATCTTTTGTCTGTCTGGGAACAACGAAAAACTCAGAACAAACAGAAAAAGGCGCAGACTATATACACGCGACCGGTGTCGTATAATTAAAGGTCCGTCCCGTAAAAGGGTCCGGCCGGACCTTTAATTTTAACATTTAAGGTCCGCCTTTGCTATAAAAGGGTCTGGCCCGTATAAGAAGAGGTCCCCCTAACATAAAAGGTCCGGGGTATACATTTCATTTCTATCTTTTCGATTTCGAGAGTTTTAATTTTAATTCAATTTTAAGTCCCAAAGTGAAGGATATTAATCAATTTTTCATTTTAATTATCCATGTATACATGTATTTTTATAATTTCTGTTACTTTGATTAACATATAACATGTAACATATTAGAATCAACACCCATAATCAACCCAACCACCCAGCCCGAACCATTACATTATATGCTCTCTCTCTCTCTCTCTCTCTCTCTCTCTCTCTCTCTCTCTCCTGGTATTTCCATCATGATGATGTGTCTCTCTTCTTAACTAAATATTCATGTGTAATATTTGATTAATTTCAGCACTTAAAAGCAACTTTACGGGATAAGTATGGCTTATTCTATCTTCTTAATATTCATTTTAACAAAAAAAGTTTCTAATATTTAACACGTTCATTTTAGGTCTTCGACATTAAAAATGTAGACAGAATATTTGTTTACATAGCAAAGAATTGTAAGCTCAGTAAATCGTTGATAACCTAACGAATGGCACTCGAATTTTGGCTGCCTATCAAAATTGCCTTAATGAAGTATTGTATACATTAAAATCGGAAAATTAATTTTTGACCAAATTCGTGACCATGCCCCTTTAAAAAGAATAACATACGGAAATTGACATATGAACAGAAAAAAATACTAGCTTATTAATTTTTTTTTTGAATATTTGTACATGTAAATTGTACTAACTGTCTCGAATCACTCAGATATCCCCTAAACATTAGTTTTCATTTTAATATTGTCAAAGAAAATTGAGAGGGAAGTTAAGATATACAAGTATAGATGAAAAACCATAAATATATCTTATAAATTATTGTTGTTAAAAGAAACATCTTCTCAAGGGAATTCAATGCATTTCTATCTCTTACATTAGGATTTGAGGCAAACCATTTGTTTTGCTTGTCGTTTGTTTTAAATTTTATCTTTGTTTTTATTTTGATAATTTAATCATGATAATTAAGGATAGATGACATTTCATTCATATGAGCAAAATAAAAACGATATCCCTAATTTTGAAAATATTCTAAGTTTTTTAATTAAGTATTAATATTCATTTTAACAAAAAAAGTTTCTAATATTTAACACGTTCATTTTAGGTCTTCGACATTAAAAATGTAGACAAAATATTTGTTTACATAGCAAAGAATTGTAAGCTCAGTAAATCGTTGATAACTTAACGAATGGCACTCGAATTTTGGCTGCCTATCAAAATTGCCTTAATAAAGTATTGTATACATTAAAATCGGAAAATTAAGTTTTGACCAAAATCGTGACCATGCCCCTTTAAAAAGAATAACATACGGAATTTGACATATGTACAGAAAAAAATACTAGCTAGTTAATTTTTTTTTAAATGTTTGTACATGTAAATTGTACTAACTGTCTCGAATCACTCAGATATCTCCTAAACATTAGTTTCATTTTAATATTGTCAAAGAAAATTGAGAGGGAAGTTAAGATATACAAGTATAGATGAAAAACCATAAATATATCTTATAAATTATTGTTGTTAAAAGAAATATCTTCTCAAGGGAATTCAATGCATTTCTATCTCTTACATTAGGATTTGAGGCAAACCATTTGTTTTGCTTGTCGTTTGTTTTAAATTTTATCTATGTTTTTATTTTGATAATTTTATCATGATAATTAAGGATAGATGACATTTCATTCATATGAGCAAAATAAAAACGATATCCCTAATTTTGAAAATATTCTAAGTTTTTCAATTAAGTATTAATATTCATTTTAACAAAAAAAATTTCTAATATTTAACACGTTCATTTTAGGTCTTCGACATTAAAAATGTAGACAAAATATTTGTTTACATAGCAAAGAATTGTAAGCTCAGTAAATCGCTGATAACTTAACGAATGGCACTCGAATTTTGGCTGCCTATCAAAATTGCCTTATTGAAGTATTGTATACATTAAAATCGGAAAATTAATTTTTGACCAAAATCGTGACCATGCCCCTTTAAAAAGAATAACATACGGAATTTGACATAGGAACAGAAAAAAATACTAGCTAGTTAATTTTTTTTGAATATTTGTACATGTAAATTGTACTAACTGTCTCGAATCACTCAGATATCCCCTAAACATTAGTTTTCATTTTAATATTGTCAAAGAAAATTGAGAGGAAAGTTAAGATGAAAAACCATAAATATATCTTATAAATTATTGTTGTTAAAAGAAATATCTTCTCAAGGGAATTCAATGCATTTCTATCTCTTACATTAGGATTTGAGGCAAACCATTTGTTTTGCTTGTCGTTTGTTTTAAATTTTATCTATGTTTTTATTTTGATAATTTTATCATGATAATTAAGGATAGATGACATTTCATTCATATGAGCAAAATAAAAACGATATCCCTAATTTTGAAAATATTCTAAGTTTTTCAATGAATTAATATCATATTTTTATTTAATCTTTCTTATAAAAAATTGTTTGCTTCTAATATAAACATTTAGGAAATTTTGGAGTAAGTATTTTTTTTTGTATGTAGCATATACTATATGATTAATAAGTCAATAACTTTATTTAACATATAATGCTCTTAAGGTGGAATAACACATCATCACAAAATGGCTGACCGCTGATCGAAACGACATTTCGTTTTATCAAAACGATTTTAAGGACTGAAACATGTAAATTAATCAATGGCCGAGTGGATGAAGTGTCGGACTTGTGATCCCTATATCCCAAGTTCGAATCCCGCAGAGGTTTTTTTTTTTGTTTTTTACTGGAATAATTATTGTATATATTCATTTTTTCGCTTATTTGACATTTATACAGTTTATTTATCATTATATCTTTCATTATCAAAAAAATTCCTTTTAATTCGAGTGACTTTTTCCAGGTGTGTTATTCTACCTTAACAAGGAGAGTGACATCTTAGTTTAAGAAATCGTGTTCATTCCTTCTAACTTTTTAAAATGAAAAAAAAATGAATTCAACATATGACGAAAGTAATAATTAATAATCAACTCTTGTACTTTTCAGGTGAACATAGGTATACTCTATACCTGTGCCCCTTAGAGGACCCCTTAATTATCTAATTGTCTTATCTTCTACACTCGCATATACGTGTATCATTATTTTTTTTTCACAAATATCATAACATGCATTTCTTGCCGGCCCCTCCATTATAAAAAAAGATAAGAAGGTCATTAGATGAAAATCAAAACCGTCACACAAATTTACCTTATTTTAAGATTATTTCAAGGAGACGGACAATCGATTGAAAATTAATTCCAGGGGTTTGTCACAATTTAAAAAAAAAGGCTGATGAAATTTAGTTACAAAATATGTTTTAGTACTTCTTTTTTTTAAATTCAATAACACTAATTTTTCTGTATTTTTGGGGATACAATGCATGTACATGCAATGGGCCCCACTTCTATAACTGAAAAGTAAATATAACTAGATGCGATCTCGTTCCGAGCAACGAATAGGTCTTCCATACACGAATTTTAAAACCTAAACTCTAAAATACAAAAGTTGTCATTAAACACTTCGTTGCATTTGCAATTGCAAAGCGGAAAACCATAATAAAAAAAAAGAAAACGTGTTCCTCTGTTGATACTCTGACATTTCAAATAAAACACGAAAATAACAAAAAAAGAGACATCTAAATGATATATCCGAGATATCTCAACATAAGAAACGCAATACGGTAATGATCTCGATGATTTACCATGAGATTTTAATCCTGGGTTGATTTTTTGAAAAATATCTAAAATATATACTATCATTAATTAGAAAGTTTTAAAAAATACAATTTTGTTTGGTTCCGGTGACGACTGGTCATGCCGGATAAATCATTGATACCTTTGCTGCACATCTACATGTTTAGGTCTATCATATAGCAAATCTTGGTTACTTAATCACTTTCCGTTATTGAGTCTTGCACAGACAAAATCAGAAAAGATTTTTAAAATATCTGAGATACCTCAGTAGAAAAAAGCAATACTCATGTATTTACCATTACAATAATGCGCTGAAAAAAAAGTCTGGAAAATTCTATCGAAAATTATAAAAGCAAAAAGTACAATTTTGCTTGCTTCTGGTTACGACCAGAACTGACAGACAAGTAATTGATACGTATTCTGCACATATTCATGAAAAGGTCTATCATAAAGCACAGATTTGTTGCTCAATCACTTTCTGTTTTTGATATATCGCGCGTACAAAATCAGAAAAGAAACATATCAAATAGATATCTGAAATATCTCAAATAAGGATAACGTATATTTCATTTGAAAGGATCTAAAATAGATAGAATTTTTCATTAAAAAAGTCGATTTTTGGTGTCATCTCTGGCGACTACTGAAGTGATGGACTAATAACTGATACAAATATCTATTCTGCACATTTACATGTTAAGGTCTATTTTTATAGCAATGATTGGTTGTTCAGTCACTAGACTTTATTGAGATCAAGCCCGGACAAACTCAGAAAATTAACATTTCAATAAGATCTGAAATATCTTAACAGAAGAAATGCACTTTTCAAGTATTTGCCATTTCAACACTGTAATATTTTAAAAACAATCTGGAAAATTCTATTGAAAATTACAATAATAGAACATAGAATTGTGTTTGGTACCCGGGACGACTGGATTTTACAGATAAAAATAAATAAACAACGTCGCAGGCGTGCGGCGACTGTCCTTACTTAACGCTCTATATGCGTTGTCTTCGGAAACAAATATCGTTTTGCACTAAAATTTTCAGATCTAAAGAAATATATGTAAATATAATACACTTCAAATTTTGTCATTACAGCGAGTTTTCATGATTTTATTGCAACTGTGACACTACTTTTCGAGCAACCCTCGTATCAATCCCACAGTGTTGTGTATTTGATGATCGGAAAAGTGTTAATGTCTCCGAATGTTATTCATGTATCATTTAACGTTAAGCTCGAATGATGTAGAGATTATTTGACTGATAATTTTTTTTTTCTTTGATCACTAGCTCCGATCAAAGAATGTCATAATTTTTCTCCACTTTTCCCTTTAAACTAAATCATTCTTTAATTTTTCATGTAAAGAAATGCATCTAATTTTGTGAGGCTTTGAAATGTGAAATAGTAAAACAAATTAAAATGGTGCCTTAAAGGCGCTCAGACAGCAATCTGAAGATAATTGCTAGACAGTTTACACATATATTTCTGCATCAAAACGCTTTGTATCATAGCACTTTTATCACAAATAATATACCTTCTATCTTTTTTTGAAACCTTAAAAGAGAGAGAGAGAGAGAGAGAGAGAGAGAGAGAGAGAGATATTATAACTTAACAAATTATCAGAGTTTTAATCCTTTTTTAAACATCTTACCTTAAGTCACTCAAAAGATGCTTTTTAATTATAAGTACATTGTACATGTATCATCTAATTAATTTCTTTTGTCTTTTCACGCCCTTATAGTTACCACAGTTACGTATACACTACTAAGTATATTTTGAATGTATACCCTCTGTCCAGGTAATGCACATGTGCGACCTTTTAGTAATTACCTAAAATAATGATGAACTCTACCTAAAGACGTATGACTTGTTAGTATATTATCAAACGTTCCTGATCTATTGAAAATTAAACAAAGCACGAGAAAAAAAGACAATATTGATTGTGCAGAACACTACAGTGGAGCCTTTTTTCTCTCTCAGATTAGGGGTTTATTCTGATTAGGTAAGGTGTGAATGCCTGCAGGGCTTCATTTACCCGTGTGTACAGTACAGCTCACGAGTATCCCGACAAAAACACCGACCACCGTGTTTAAAAGTCCACGCTGAGCGTGGAAGTGTCGGTACCTTTGATCTATTGTTCTCTGTTACAGCCACAGTACGATAAAAAACACGGTGCGACGCGGTGCAACGCGATGCAACACGGACAATAACACGGTGTAACCCGCGGTATTTACCTGTGAAAAAAGGAGGATTTAGAAATAAAACTAATAAAGAATAAAATATTTATTGATGTACGTAAGAGAATCAAAGAAAAAGACAAAGAAATAGAAATAAATAAAAATTTTATGCACGCAATTTTCAGGCGTATGCGATTGACAAGGTTGATTTTTGTTAATATTAAAAATCGATATCGCCCACATAAAGGTTTGATCAATTAAAACACTAACACTTTCTTTTCCGTGTTAAAATTCAAATAAACGGTTCCATAAGTTTTTGTTTCAGTCCGTTTTTAAACGTAGTAGTAATCGTAGTTACTGTAGTTTGGCAGTTTCAATAGTGCATAGAACCATAACTGTGATCTTTTCTCACTTATACTCTATTAAACGATAACAAATCTAACGGGTTGTTGAAAACAAATGTACTTTCTCTAAATAATATAATTATACAGCTTTATATCTAAAATATTTTCATATTTGCTTTCTTTTATACATATGTGTGATGTACTTGTCCATATAGTACCACACGGTACATATTCATAGCGCTAAGAATCCGTGGATCGGTACTTGATAATTTTTTATTTCATCATTATAGCAACTTGAGTTTAGAAATTATTTGTGTTTCAAGAAACTCCTCAGTATTGCAATAATAACTGTTTGATTGTTTAATGATCGTCATATAAGAGAGAGAGAGAGAGAGAGAGAGAGAGAGAGAGAGAGGGAGAGAGAGAGAGAGAGAGAGAGAATACCAGTATGAGTTTAATATAAGTACATTTTACTTTTAATTCAGTGTACTAAGTTAGATTTATAGTTTCCATTATATTGAAACCTTTTCCCTAAAATTGCGATAGAATATATGCAGTCAGGGTCCACGTGCTATCACTGTCAATCAAATCAGCCTGCGAGATAGACCACGTGCTCCTTCCATGATATGGAAAAAATGTCGTTCTATTGTTTTTTTAAGTCCGCAAAATAGAAAAATGTTTAACAATGATGTATTCAGTGTTTGAAATGTTAAGTTTATTCATTCTTATACTGCATGCATGAGGGTTGGAATATTAAGTTGTAAAATCTCTCTCTCTCTCTCTCTCTCTCTCTCTCTCTCTCTCTCTCTCTCTCTCTCTCTCTCTCTCTCTGTATGTGTACTTTTGTGCAATCATTTTAGAATTATTTTAGAATTATAAGAGTTCTATTTGTATGAATTGAATTCATTTATTTTAGATCCATGGTTTTAATAACGATTTCAACACAATGACTTAAAGTTTGTAAAGTTCACGATGTAATAAGATTTTTCGTTAAAATTTCGACGCTATTTCACATCAGTAAAGTTGTGTTTATTTTAAATGCTTGCAAAAAGTTTCCGGTATTATCTCATTCATCTTTTTAATCAATCAGGTTTTTTTGTACATACATGTATGTGTACCCGGTAAATAATTTCTTATCGCAGGTTAATACTTTGTGAAATTCCCGCATTTATAGACTTGCTGAATTCTTCCCCGGATCCACACGCCGATAGTCTTACGTGTAGTTGTTTGTGTATACAAATCTACAGACAATTTTTTTTGTTTGTTAGAGATTATGAAAAATCATTGAACCAACAAAGTAGAAGTAAGATTCAGACCATACACACGACGGCTTGTGATGAGTTACCAAACAGGTGTTCGCGGAAAGGTGTGAATAACGGCATCCTGAGTACACCTGTTCAGACGTCCAAATATACACACAGTTAGTTGTAAATTCCAATGACACCTAACAAGACAGACAATAACACATGTTGTGTATAGAACCCAAGATGAAAGACAATGCTGTGTATCTGATCAGCTTCCGTACATCGCACGAGTGATTTTTTCATGTGAAATCACGAGGCCATTACGAACTATACGGAAATAAAGTTGAAAATTATTTTATGAAATGCGGGTATATTTTTAATACATGTACAATGCTTGAATATAATTTAACAATAGTTTGTACATGCATTTATCTATAATCTATAATATAAAAGTGATTTTTTGTTTATTTATTGCTACATAAATAGCTGAAGTCCAAATTATTCGAGTCACCGGTAATATGGGGTTGTTATTTACTGTAGCACATCAACAGCACATGTTTTTAGAAAAAACTTGATCTGAAATGTTTTCATTTCTCATTTTTAATTGGTTTAAAGTAAGGCAGTAAATTAATTATAAATCAGAAAGTGTTTACAGATAAACCCGCTAATGAGACATGCAAACCTGTGTTGTGTACGTAACTTCAGACAAAGATCAGTCATTTGTAACTTGCATGTATTTTTATGACCTATTCTTCAAATCCACTTGCACTATTTTATTAGGTAAATAACATTTTAAGGTGGTGCAGGACACCTGCATATTGTGATGTACATGTATACTTCCTATTGAGATAAACAATAAAGTATGTTGAATATTGATTAAATATTTATCCCCCAAATAATGTTACCTAACATTGAAGCGCAATGGGTTAGAGCGTTTACATGTCTGTAAGAGCATTGGGGTCCAAGGTGTATTTTTGGTAATTTACGAATTTTCATACGGGGGGGTGGGGGGGGGGGGGTCTGGACCCCTCACTCCCACCCCTTCTCTAAATCTGTGCACACGATGATGTTCATGTAGGCACACAGAAGCAAATCTAAAACCGGCAACCGCCACGGGGAGGGGGCATAATTTAATTTTTAATTTTGTTTGTAATAATTATATAGACCATTATACTTCCTATGACATAAAATGTTAAGATTATTTATTAACTGAAAATTCACTGCAAACAGTTCTACCCCAAATTGCACATAAAGTGCTGCTCATGTCACGATGTGTATTATCATATGGGCAGGGATCTCATCCTTCAATTATGAAAATTATAATTTTTAAATGTATTACCGGAGTTTGCATGTAACCTTCATTTTTAATTAAACTCGTACAAAACAGTGTTATTTAGGGGCAAACACATGGTGCGGGTATTACTGTCTAATGACAGCATCTAGTTCTTTTTGCTCATGTCCATTTACATGTATCTAAAATATGTCTTTGTTTATATAAACCACTCGGCCATTAGCGTATGGTACATCACAGTATAGCCGTATCACTAAATTATGTTGTGGAATATTAAATATTGATAGCGGATTAGATTTTGACAAATTGTTTGCGAATCGGAGTAAAAAAAAATATAAAAACATGAGTATTTTTACAATAATTTGAACACACCATTTACACGTAGTCCCGTTGTTTTTAAATCTCTTTCGGTGTATACGGATTAGCGGAGGATTTCACGACACGTACACACGGGTAAATGAAGCCCTGCAGGCATTCACAACTTACCTAATCAGAATAAACCCCAAATCTGAGAGAGAAAAAAGGCTCCACTGTAGTGTTCTGCACAATCAATATTGTCTTTTTTTCTCGTGCTTTGTTTAATTTTCAATAGATCAGGAACGTTTGATAATATACTAATATTTCAAACGTCTTTAGGAAGAGTTCATCATTATTTTAGGTAATTACTAAAAGGTCGCACATGTGCATTACCTGGACAGAGGGTATACATTCACAATATACTTAGTAGTGTATACGTAACTGTGGTAACTATAAGGGCGTGAAAAGACAAAAGAAATTAATTAGATGATACATGTACAATAATACTTATAATTAAAAAGTATCTTTTGAGTGACTGAAGGTAAGATGTTTAAAAAAGGATTAAAAGTCTGATAATTTATTAAGTTATAATCTCTCTCTCTCTCTCTCTCTCTCTCTCTCTCTCTCTCTCTTTTTAAGGTTTCAAAAATAGATAGAAGGTATATTATTTGTGATAAAAGTGCTATGATACAAAGCGTTTTGATGCAGAAATATATTTGTAAACTGTCTAGCAATTATCTTCAGATTGCAATCTGAGCGCCTTTAAGGCACCATATTAATTTGTTTTACTATTTCACATTTCAAAGCCTCACAAAATTAGATGCATTTCTTTACATGAAAAATTAAAGAATGATTAAGTTTAAAGGGAAAAGTGGAGAAAAATTATGACATTCTTTGATCGGAGCTAGTGATCAAAGAAAAAAAAAATTATCAGTCAAATAACCTCTACATCATTCTAACTTAACGTTAAATGAGACATGAATAACATTCGGAGACATTTACACTTTTCCGATCACCAAATACACAACACTGTGGGATTGATACGAGGGTTGCTCCAAAAGTAGTGTCACAGTTGCAATAAAATCATGAAAACTCGCTGTGATGACAAAATTTGAAGTGTATTATATTTACATATATTTCTTTAGATCTGAAAATTTTAGTGCAAAACGATATTTGTTTCCGAAGACCTTGTTCACCTTGTTAAGGTAGAATAACACACCTGGAAAAAGTCACTCGAATTAAAAGGAATTTTTTTGATAATGAAATATATAATGATAAATAAACTGTATAAATGTCAAATATGCGAAAAAATGAATATATAAAATAATTATTCCAGTAAAAAACAAAAAAAAAAAAATCTGCGGGATTCGAACTTGGGATATACGGATCACAAGTCCGACACTTTATCCACTCGGCCATTGATTAATTCGCAGGACAGTTAAGGCAAATTTTGCTTTTAAACAGCAGAAAAAGGAGGTCGTTTTGCTTTTGTCTATTCTTTTGTGCATAATGAATAGTTCTACACTATTTTGGATGTTTTTGTAAATATATGGGTCACCTTAACTTGACCATGTCTAAATTCGTCGGTCACGTGACTTTTTAGGGTCACGTGGGCGTCTTTTAGACAAAAAACGTCAATGCTAAATTGAGACAAAAAGTTCAAGGGCAAGGCAAAGAAAGTTTAGAGTACGTATTATGACAACATATTCAAAATTATCCATACATTATAGAAATCAATGCTCATTCAGTTGTAAAGTTTACTAGTTATGTAAATTTCTTAAAAAACTGGCTACTTGTTCCAAAAATAGTGCATTTTTGTATATTTTGATTAAAACAACAAAGTAAACCTTTGTCTCTTAACAAATGAGCATCAGTTTTCATACAGAACTCGAAAAGGGGAAGAAAATCATACCAAGTTTAATAATATCTATAGCCGTCTTGCACTTGAACTTTTGCATTTAATCTCAATCTTGAAGGTGTCTCGAATCAATACACATTTCATACGCACAAGTGATCCCAAAAGGGGATGTAACTCTTTGAGCGATAACGCTTCTGAAATAGGCGCGATATCATTTTATCACTTAATCCTGATTAATTTTAAGATATATTTCAACAGTACATTATGTGAATTGTTATTTAAACATAGTGTTTATGTTTTATTTATTCTTAAAGAGACAGGAAGGTAACGATGAATCGCCCGCATTCCCTCTGTCGCATCATGGATGCAAACAAAAAACCCGCTTTGTATCAGTTTTCTTGGTTGACCGCATTCGCGGAGTTAGTGAGTTCTTAATATTTTTTTAGGAATTTGAGAAAAATATATCAGAGCTAATTGTACACAATTATTTGATGGGTTGGATGTCAATTAAGCCCCTGATAATTAATATTGTCCTCATACATATTAAAATATAAAACATGGAGTATTTTCTCACTATGATTTAATGCCAGATGAATCCATGTGCTGCGTTTGCCCAATGACTGCATAATGCAGATTCTATAGCACTGCATGGATCTGTAAATTTAATATTATTATGGGAAGAGGGGGGGGGGTTCAAAGGAATAACTTTATTCTGTTTGCCAGGGGCCAGGTACCATATGGTGTTTAAATTGTGAATTAAATTAGAAATTTCCACAGGGACTATACATGTAGATCTGCTCATTTTTTCCCATCCCCCATAAGCAGTTGATCAAACAGGGTATTCACCTTTGTATTACACTTTTAATACATGTATATAATTAACACTCATTAAAATTTACTTTTATTTTAATTCAACACATGACGAATGATTAAGATTCAAGAGAGGGGGAGGGTTAGCATATCTATTCACTCACAAAATAAATTGTAATTGCTCATTTCTCATTACCGAGAAAGAAAAGAGGGTGTGTTAAATTCCTGCGACAAGGCCATCAAAAGCCATTTTTGGTTCATATCAATATATAGAATTTAAATAAGTCAAAATTCTCCTATGTGAGAGACTCTCTCTCCCACCCATTTACATCCTTAATACATGCAGCATATAGCAATTCAATATATTAACTTAAGTAAATGCTTGTTCCTCCACTTCTCAAACAAATGTATGAATTTAAAAACAATTATATTTGGTTCATTTGTTTTATTAATTCAAGAAGATAAAAAGACTTTCTGAAGAAAAAAAAATTTCTTTGACATAATTTAAATCTGACACATGCTTGCAAACTCATAATTGCAATTTCTTTATATGATGTCAATGTGTTTATTGTATGACTTCTTAGTTCTGCTTCTCTTTTCTCTTCAAAAACACAGTCCTCCTGTTCTTAGAGTTCAGGTTTTTCTTTTCATCATTTCATCTTTTATATGACTCCAGAATAAGAGTGCGGGTAGATTGTCACCAATAAGAACATCATTCATGTTAATTCCAAAACAAAGCAGGTATCAGCTAAAATGAAAATAATATATATTTCAGTAAGTTTAACTTGTGATAAAAATGGCTAAAAGAATGAAATGGGGTATTTTGTACAATTTGATAGACAATGGAATTTATTTATCTTAATAAACATTTCATTATGTTTAGATGTGCATTTAAATTTTGCACAAATTCTAATACAGCTTTAAAATAGCTTTTCGGTTTGATCGATTTGAAACTATTAGCATCCTCACCCCTGATATGTGCATGGTAGCTTAATTGCACCCCTTTATTTTACCCAACCTGACCTTAAAAGTGCTCCTGCTTCTCTCTTTCTCTCTCTCTCTCTCTCTCTCTCTCTCTCTCTCTCACTCTCTCTCTCTGTTTGTAAACATGAACTATTCAAAATTGTAGATTTATAAATAACATGGGTTTCTGCCAATCATTTTAAAACATGAAATTGAACATAAAATGCTTTTTCTAATGGAATTGTCTCATAGAATTATCAGATTTGTCATTATTTCAATGAAAAATTATTGTACGTATACATGTATGTTATTTACTTACATTTTCTTCAAGCCTTTTTTTTTCATATAAGTGTGACACTTTTCAAATTACTCTGCAAATAACAAAAATTAATAATTATGGGAAGTCATACAATTTAATTTACATGCATAGGACATGTCAACAGTAATTTGAACATTTTTTGAAAGGTCTATATATATTTTGCATGGATAGGTAAAATGACCAGCACTTTAAATATCTGAAAAATACACATACACATTCTACACAAACAATACCATATATGACCATGCATGTACATGTAGATTCCTCATTAATTTTAGAGAAAATCAGATGGAGACATGCATGCAGTCATTTATTTATTATTTGTTTTTTTTTTAAATACCAATTACAGAATCATAAATATGAACCCAGATGAGAAGATTTCAAACAGTGTTATGATAGTACAGACCCTGAAACGTACTACTACACCACACGCTCGCTGCACGCTCGCTACACGCTCGCTAAACGGTTCACACGAAACGCTGAACGGTTTACACGAAACGCTGCACGCTTTGCCCGAAACGCTAAACGATTTACACGAAACGCTGAACGGTTTACACGAAACGATTCTCGCACGAAACGATTTGCTCGCTTTTCACACGCTTTGGACACGCTTTTATCCTGATCGATTCGGGCCCTCTCGGATTTTTACCCTGACTCTGTAAGTAAGAATTACTTTTAAGAAAACACGAAATAATAGAAATACTGATATTAGAAACATATATGTACATAAGTATTGAATTGATTAATTAAATTAATTTGCTGCTTATATTTAAAGCAAAAAAATATTTATTCTCAGAATTAGCGAAAAATATTACTTCTATAAATATATTTATTGCTCAACAGAAATATCCATGATTCTTATTAGTCCCGTAAATAATAAAAATTCCAGAGAAAAAAGTTACCGTAACACAATATTCAATACCAAAAATAAAATTCGTATGATTACAAACTGAAATCGGTTTTTCGGTATTCGGCAGGATTTGTTTTTTCTTCTCACATTAATATTTTTATTGGTTTCAGAGAATACGATGTAAAAATACCAACTATAAATAAACCTGTAATTATTTACATTGATAATTTTGAAAGTTATATAAAATAAAACTAGTCACATAAGTTAGAAAAATGCTATAAAACAACCGATTAATTTTTTTTTATGTCGAATCATTCGCGTAAATAAATGTTCCGTACATAATATCACAGAAAAAAAATCAATGGATTAAACAATAAAGAAAGTTGTCATTACTATTTCGGATTTCGGAAAGAACAAAAAATAAAAAATGATTTAGATTTTTGTCTTAATATCCGTATACATAACCGCACCCCGCATAACGGCGTACAATATATCTATCATAATCTATTTGAATTAAGTACCATACATATAGATTCCCATAATAATTAATTGCATGTGTACATTTTAGAAAAATTTCAGTGTGTTAATTACTTGTTGTTTTCCGTTATCAGTGTTTAAATAATCAAAATAATAACTAGAAATATTTTTATTTGGGATTCAGAAGAATTTACTTCCCGCATTTCATAGAAATGAACAGTATATTTTCTTTCTATGTTTACATTTAATTTTGTTCAAATTAATGTTAAATAATCTATCATTGAAATTGTGTGCATCACCAAATACTGATTCCGACTACCTTGAAGTCATTAAATTTTCATTGGCTATTGACAAAAAAAGAGACGCGTGACCATCCAATGAAAACGAATACACAGAGTTGATTGACAGGTTCAGCCAGGTGCAGGTCTTACCCGATGTCCGAGGTTATGTGTACTGGTTGTACACAGCCGAATAGTCTCAATAACTAGTCTTCTTTCAATACGCGTACTTTTCTTTTGTTTGTTGCAATTAATTCAATTTTGTAAAAAGATAAGTATATCATTTCATATAGATTTTTTCACGAGAATATCTCAAAGGAGTTTTGCCAATCACAAACAGTTTAAAGTAATGTTTAACACGAATGCTATTTTGAAACAATTAAATTGTCAGAGAGTTCCGAATGAAATCTAATGAACGTTTCACACGGTTCTCGCACGCTTTGCCCGAAACGATTTACACGCTTTGCCCGAAACGCTGCACGCTTTGCCCGAAACGCTAAACGGTTTACACGAAACGCTTCACGATTCACACGAAACGCTAAACGGTTTACACGAAACGCTAAACGGTTTACACGAAACGTTTCTCGCACGAAAGTCGCACGCTTTTTTGGTGTAGTAGTACGTTTCAGGGTCTGTAATATATACTGAGTAATAAAAAAAACTAGTAATAAGAATTAATGTGCATGAACATCTTATATCAACTGGATGAATGTGTAAAAAATATAAATGAACTGTCATGGAAGAATTTTGAACACAGTAGAGAGGTGTACTTGATCAACTGTTCATCAATTTCCAGAAAATGAAATCAGCTGTTTATAATAATCTTTTAGCCTGTACTGTACTTGTTTTCAGAAAATCAAATCAGCTGTTTTCACACTGCCTAAAATTGTATTGTTTACTTACAAATTGAAAAAAAAAACAACAGTTGTGTAAAGGTAAGTACTGTCAGTACAAGTACTATGAACTAACTCATTTCGAGTGGTACAAATGAAAATGATCAACAATTTAACGGACTACATGTACTGTGTACATTGTAAAGGCCTAAATGTAAACAATGCAGTCTCTCCTCATGTTTTGAACGAAACAACACATTAAGTCGAACAGAAATTCATCAACTGTGTAAAACCACAATAAAATAGTTATTAAGCTATCTGGTACATTACAAATACACTGTATATCTATTCTACATACCTGATAAATCATCAAAAGATCGCTATCATCGGGAATACCAGCTACATGTGTTTACATCGTCTGACGGGCGCTTTTAGGACGCAGATTCACACCCATACGACAGATGCGTTATGGAAATTCTTCGTATATTCTGATGTTTGTAAACTTATAAAACACACATGAGTGATTCGTAGTTATATTTTGCTTATGAAGTATCGAATCAGCCGTATTTTATGCTTAAACTGCTGTTTTCGGTATATGTTCTATATATGGTAATACAGAGGCGGGGCGTATATTATGACGTCATTACTCATTATCCCTTCATTAGCATATCAAAACGATGTGTTGCCTTATCTGTCCTGCGTTTACATGTTTCAGTCCATAAAATCGTATTGATAAAACGAAATGTCGTTTCGATCAGCGGTCAGCCATTTTGTGATGATGTGTTATTCCACCTTAAGAGCATTATATGTTAAATAAAGTTATTGACTTATTAATCATATAGTATATGCTACATACAAAAAAAAATACTTACTCCAAAATTTCCTAAATGTTTATATTAGAAGCAAACAATTTTTTATAAGAAAGATTAAATAAAAATATGATATTAATTCATTGAAAAACTTAGAATATTTTCAAAATTAGGGATATCGTTTTTATTTTGCTCATATGAATGAAATGTCATCTATCCTTAATTATCATGATAAAATTATCAAAATAAAAACATAGATAAAATTTAAAACAAACGACAAGCAACACAAATGGTTTGCCTCAAATCCTAATGTAAGAGATAGAAATGCATTGAATTCCCTTGAGAAGATATTTCTTTTAACAACAATAATTTATAAGATATATTTATGGTTTTTCATCTATACTTTTATATCTTAACTTCCCTCTCAATTTTCTTTGACAATATTAAAATGAAAACTAATGTTTAGGGGATATCTGAGTGATTCGAGACAGTTAGTACAATTTACATGTACAAATATTCAAAAAAAAAATTAACTAGCTAGTATTTTTTTCTGTTCATATGTCAAATTCCGTATGTTATTCTTATTAAAGGGGCATGGTCACGATTTTGGTCAAAAAATAATTTTCCGATTTTAATGTATACAGTACTTCATTAAGGCAATTTTGATAGGCAGCCTAAATTCGAGTGCCATTCGTTAAGTTATCAGCGATTTACTGAGCTTACAATTCTTTGCTATGTAAACAAATATTTTGTCTACATTTTTAATGTCGAAGACCTAAAATGAACGTGTTAAATATTAGAATTTTTTTTTGTTAAAATGAATATTAATACTTAATTGAAAAACTTAGAATATTTTCAAAATTAGGGATATCGTTTTTATTTTGCTCATATGAATGAAATGTCATCTATCCTTAATTATCATGATAAAATTATCAAAATAAAAACATAGATAAAATTTAAAACAAACGACAAGCAAAACAAATGGTTTGCCTCAAATCCTAATGTAAGAGATAGAAATGCATTGAATTCCCTTGAGAAGATATTTCTTTTAACAACAATAATTTATAAGATATATTTATGGTTTTTCATCTTAACTTTCCTCTCAATTTTCTTTGACAATATTAAAATGAAAACTAATGTTTAGGGGATATCTGAGTGATTCGAGACAGTTAGTACAATTTACATGTACAAATATTCAAAAAAAAATTAACTAGCTAGTATTTTTTTCTGTTCATATGTCAAATTCCGTATGTTATTCTTATTAAAGGGGCATGGTCACGATTTTGGTCAAAAAATAATTTTCCGATTTTAATGTATACAGTACTTTATTAAGGCAATTTTGATAGGCAGCCAAAATTCGAGTGCCATTCGTTAAGTTATCAACGATTTACTGAGCTTACAATTCTTTGCTATGTAAACAAATATTTTGTCTACATTTTTAATGTCGAAGACCTAAAATGAACGTGTTAAATATTAGAAACTTTTTTTGTTAAAATGAATATTAATCCTTAATTAAAAAACTAAGAATATTTTCAAAATTAGGGATATCGTTTTTATTTTGCTCATATGAATGAAATGTCATCTATCCTTAATTATCATGATTAAATTATCAAAATAAAAACAAAGATAAAATTTAAAACAAACGACAAGCAAAACAAATGGTTTGCCTCAAATCCTAATGTAAGAGATAGAAATGCATTGAATTCCCTTGAGAAGATGTTTCTTTTAACAACAATAATTTATAAGATATATTTATGGTTTTTCATCTATACTTGTATATCTTAACTTCCCTCTCAATTTTCTTTGACAATATTAAAATGAAAACTAATGTTTAAGGGATATCTGAGTGATTCGAGACAGTTAGTACAATTTACATGTACAAATATTCAAAAAAAAATTAACTAGCTAGTATTTTTTTCTGTTCATATGTCAAATTCCGTATGTTATTCTTATTAAAGGGGCATGGTCACGATTTTGGTCAAAAAATAATTTTCCGATTTTAATGTATACAGTACTTCATTAAGGCAATTTTGATAGGCAGCCAAAATTCGAGTGCCATTCGTTAAGTTATCAGCGATTTACTGAGCTTACAATTCTTTGCTATGTAAACAAATATTTTGTCTACATTTTTAATGTCGAAGACCTAAAATGAACGTGTTAAATATTAGAAACTTTTTTTGTTAAAATGAATATTAATCCTTAATTAAAAAACTAAGAATATTTTCAAAATTAGGGATATCGTTTTTATTTTGCTCATATGAATGAAATGTCATCTATCCTTAATTATCATGATAAAATTATCAAAATAAAAACAAAGATAAAATTTAAAACAAACGACAAGCAAAACAAATGGTTTGCCTCAAATCCTAATGTAAGAGATAGAAATGCATTGAATTCCCTTGAGAAGATGTTTCTTTTAACAACAATAATTTATAAGATATATTTATGGTTTTTCATCTATACTTTTATATCTTAACTTCCCTCTCAATTTTCTTTGACAATATTAAAATGAAAACTAATGTTTAGGGGATATCTGAGTGATTCGAGACAGTTAGTACAATTTACATGTACAAACATTTAAAAAAAAATTAACTAGCTAGTATTTTTTTCTGTACATATGTCGAATTCCGTATGCTATTGTTTTTAAAGGGGCATGGTCACGATTTTGGTCAAAAAATAATTTTCCGATTTTAATGTATACAATACTTTATTAAGGCAATTTTGATAGGCAGCCAAAATTCGAGTGCCATTCGTTTAGTTATCAACGATTTACTGAGCTTACAATTCTTTGCTATGTAAACAAATATTTTGTCTACATTTTTAATGTCGAAGACCTAAAATGAACGTGTTAAATATTAGAAACTTTTTTTGTTAAAATGAATATTAATACTTAATTGAAAAACTTAGAATATTTTCAAAATTAGGGATATCGTTTTTATTTTGCTCATATGAATGAAATGTCATCTATCCTTAATTATCATGATTAAATTATCAAAATAAAAACAAAGATAAAATTTAAAACAAACGACAAGCAAAACAAATGGTTTGCCTCAAATCCTAATGTAAGAGATAGAAATGCATTGAATTCCCTTGAGAAGATGTTTCTTTTAACAACAATAATTTATAAGATATATTTATGGTTTTTCATCTATACTTGTATATCTTAACTTCCCTCTCAATTTTCTTTGACAATATTAAAATGAAAACTAATGTTTAGGGGATATCTGAGTGATTCGAGACAGTTAGTACAATTTACATGTACAAATATCCAAAAAAAAAATTAATTAGCTAGTATTTTTTTCTGTTCATATGTCAAATTCCGTATGTTATTCTTTTTAAAGGGGCATGGTCACGATTTTGGTCAAAAATTAATTTTCCGATTTTAATGTATACAATACTTCATTAAGGCAATTTTGATAGGCAGCCAAAATTCGAGTGCCATTCGTTAGGTTATCAGCGATTTACTGAGCTTACAATTCTTTGCTATGTAAACAAATATTTTGTCTACATTTTTAATGTCGAAGACCTAAAATGAACGTGTTAAATATTAGAAACTTTTTTTGTTAAAATGAATATTAAGAAGATAGAATAAGCCATACTTATCCCGTAAAGTTGCTTTTAAGTGCTGAAATTAATCAAATATTACACATGAATATTTAGTTAAGAAGAGAGACACATCATCATGATGGAAATACCAGGAGAGAGAGAGAGAGAGAGAGAGAGAGAGAGAGAGAGAGAGAGAGAGAGAGAGAGAGAGAGAGTGAGTGAGTGAGAGAGAGAGAGCATATAATGTAATGGTTCGGGCTGGGTGGTTGGGTTGATTATGGGTGTTGATTCTAATATGTTACATGTTATATGTTAATCAAAGTAACAGAAATCATAAAAATACATGTATACATGGATAATTTAAATGAAAAATTGATTAATATCCTTCACTTTGGGACTTAAAATTGAATTAAAATTAAAACTCTCGAAATCGAAAAGATAGAAATGAAATGTATACCCCGGGCCTTTTATGTTAGGCGGACCTCTTCTTATACGGGCCGGACCTTTTTATAGCAAAGGCGGACCTTAAATGTTAAGATTAAAGGTCCGGCCGGACCCTTTTACGGGACGGACCTTTAATTATACGACACCGGTCGCGTGTATATAGTCTGCGCCTTTTTCTGTTTGTTCCGAGTTTTTCGTTGTTCCCAGACAGACAAAAGATTTTTATCTGTAGACATACACAAAGAAGGAGACAATACATCGTCGATATAAAAAAATACTTTTTAGCGATGACTTTCATTCATTATGAATGTTTAGACAATCATTCAATGACGAGCTTCAAATCATTTGAATTCATGGACATTATCCGGTAACTAGAATTAATTTCTTGATGCCAACATGTACATTTAGCCGCTGTCAATATTACTATACATGTTACCGGTGGTACTTTATTCAAATACTAAAATATTTGTACGTTAGCATGGAAAGAGAGAGAGAGAGAGAGAGAGAGAGAGAGAGAGAGTATAGAAGATAGAAATTATCTTGTTTGCTATGATACAATATACCAATGTACTGGTTTCAGTGAATGAAAAAAAAATTACTCGGTACATTGTGTTTAGCACTTGACATTGTTTAAGGCGTTGATTTTAACAAATATAATTTTTTTAGAAAACCATTTGTCACTTGATAATTCTCCCGAATGGAGGTCATAACAACAAATTTCAATATTACAAGGGCATACCCATATTTGAATTAAAATGATGATTAAATTCTACTTTTCTGGTAGATTCTAAAAAGCGCTGCTGCTTTGTATAGACTTTCATTAAAATAAATATCAAAGAAATAAACTAAGGTTGGAATTTATATGACGTTTGCTTAAAATTTTACGTATTTATTAATTCATTCTGTGGCTTTCATTGAAACACCAGCACTTTTAAACAAATTTAACATTCCCTTAATTTATATAAGAACAATCGAAATGATCTCTTAAGTGTATGCCCTTGTAAAAAGCGGATTTAAATAGGCTTCCGGATGCATGTGAAACACATCGAACTTGTACATTAAACACTCTAGAAAAGAAATAACACACGTCAAAAAAATAATTACACGCCGAATCAAAACAAGCATAGTAGATAGGATTTAATGGTATAATAATTTGTTTTATGGTTATGCTCTGTTCATGTATAAAATGAATTGTCTCATGTTAAAACGATTGATCCGCCTCTCTCTACACATAATATGCGTCAAAATGTACAATATGACGTCACATCGACAAGTGCACCGTGTTGTTTATATTTATCGTTGTTGGACTTATTTGCCCACCAAGTTGCATGCATAGGAAATTTTTAATGTAGTTTAATGTTTTGGTACCCATAACAATCGGAAATTTCTTTATTATTAGCATTTTTGATGACTTGTTGTTTTGTGTGATAGTTAACATTTCCCGTACTTTCTGGTCGGTGCGACCAACAATAAACCTTAACAATTAACAGATAATTTGGTCTAATAATCAATCAAACAATAAAATGCTTTGTTTGGCTGGACATGAAGATAGTGACATTGCAGAAAAAATACATAACCCGCGTTAGTGGTGGCTTGCTGCAACTATTTTTGACTCACACTCTATATACGAGGGTCAATCAAAAAATACGAAGACAATGTGGCTGTCTATCATATATTTTTAATGAAAGTCATACTTAACAGATTAATCTGTGCACCAACACTTATGTTATTGATATGCTAAGTTTTAGTCCATTTGATGAAACGGTATTTCTGTTACCCCTTTTTAAAAACAACATGTTTTGTCACCACGGCGCACGGTACCGTTCAAAACACGATGTCAAGATTAAACACGCACATTTTATAGATATACCCCATCTTTTTACCACGCTTAGTCTCTTGTGTCTTTCTCCTTACAATTTAAAATGGCACTGAACTACTTAACATCTTACTTGCACACATCTGTTTGAGAATCATAAGTTAGTTCTTCAAAGTTTTCATTTTGTAACCGTGTATCTCTTAGCTTACAGCAAGGATAACCCTAGAAGTCGGTTGACGTTACTTATTTTTTTTTTGACCAAATATTTACAGATATTCTACTCTCTTTCGGACTGTTTTATATTCAAAATACAATGATCACCACCCCCACAAAATTTATTACAGTTAAATACAAACTTGCAAATAATTGTTGACTTATTTTATGCACCATTGAGCATTTTCACAGCTTGTGTCGGCTTTTTCCTATGTTAAATCCATTTTGTTTGTACCTCTCGTTGCGCTGTGACGTCCTGCGACGTCAATGTTTTTAGTCAATTTTAAAGAGGACTATCTGTCTTTAGTTAATAATATCTGTTCGACAAAACAATATATCCTGTCATTGTTTGGAACTTAGAATACCAAGACAAAACTTAATTTGAGGTTTCAATATCATTTGTTTTTAAGCTCAATCTATAGAGATATTATTTTTAACATTATATGGATTATTGTTAACATTACACAAATTTTGACCGTGCGCCGTGACCTCATTTTTGCAGGATTAGATTCTACATAATTCTTAGAAATAAAGGAATCTATTAACTTTTTTTCTTGGAAATTATTTGAAACTGTTGCTAAATTATGTCTATCAAATTTAGTAATGATATGACGTTAAGTAACATAGCTATGACAAAAGTCTTCGTATTTTTTGATTGACCCTCGTACATATACATGTAAAATGTTATCTTAAAAATTTAGTACTATTTTGCATTGAACTGTTCACATTAGAATGAATTTATGAATTTATTTGATGGAATTTTTGTCGCTTTAGGATGGATTTTTGTGAGTTTTTTTCCCAACGATGATATTACTTTTTGATCAGCATCCTTTGTTCCAAAATTGAATTGTTGTGCATAAAAGATATAATAAGTACAAGAGATAAGAGGTCTTCCACTAGTTTACTGTTGGAGTCACTCTGTGTATGAATCACATCAGAATACTTCGTCGGTATCGGAATCTTCTTGAAGCCTCTCAAAGTATGTCTTACTGTAACAAGTATAATCACACCGCTTATAAGAATCAGAATGTTAACGCAAATCTTTATTTTCATTCTCCTGAATGTGTTGCTCAAAACACTTGAATACATGACACTGTCATTTCTGCAGTATATTTGAAATGTGTTACACCCCACTGAGTCTCTCGCCAGCGTTGAGTTTTGTTGTTGTCAATTTTACCAATCACAAGGCATTTCAACACTTCTCTATTCAGTACCAAAATATGACCTACATGATTGACAAATAGCAATCAGGCGAACACAAAGTAGGATGATAAAAGACAAAACACGGGTGCTGATTCGATTAGGGGATCTGGTAATTAATGTCAAGAGTTGAACAAGAAAACAGTTTCCCCGTCATATCATTTTAATGTACATTTAAGTTTTTAAAGCGTGATAGAAGAAAGTAACGATATGGACTTACCCTGAACTGGTTATTTCTTGGATATTCTTCACAGTTTAATCATAATTTTTAATATATTTCGTCGGTAGAGAAGAATAATGACAACAGATGCCAAAAAAGTATTTTTTATTGTTGTTATTCTCCAAGTGTTGTGTCTCTGCACGTGGTTGTTTTCCATGCGTTACTATTCAAATGGCCAGATTTCAAGTAAGTAATGTTTGTACAATCATCTCAAAATATCCTAAGAAGAAAATCTTTTGTTATATCCATTAGTATATTCTCACTATATAACTCTTACATACTCAGTAGTAAATACAGGGTTTTTATACATGCGATACAGCTAACTTTATGATACCCGTATCAGTCTCAAGTGATGATACGGATTCTGCAGGGCTTATAGGTAGGACCTATCTGTATCGCACCCTTCTTTGAACTCCTTTGATTTTTTCCACATCATAATCACGTAGAAAATTTAAGCAATGACCCATAGCGTCACACACAAACGTCTGACGTAATCCAGGCGTTTTTATTACGTCTTCATTAAATTCGGCATAGAAAATTCTTTGATATGTTTTCTCTATAAGAATGTATTAAAAGCGAGCGCAGCTCGCCGGTGCGCAGCGCCGGCGAGCGAAGCGAGCTCTAAGAACCAGTGTGCGCGGGAAAAGGAACGAGCTAAACCTACAGTTCATCAAATAAAATTGTTTGTCTTCGTCCCATAATGCTCTCTAATGTTTTCACCCGTGCTGCTATGCCAAAAATGGCCGACTTTTAACCCGGAATTTATGGTGACTTAAAGTTTGAAGACACGTTTTGAGTACCGCATATGCTTTGGCGAGAATCAAAAGATTTGTTACATGCTTCCATACCTCCGTATTGAGTCGAGAAACGTAAACAAAGACGAACAAAGTCATGGATGACGTCACAGTGCACTCGCGCTATATTTCCTGCGATAAATTTAGAGGTGGATCAAACATCTGTAATGAGTGTATTGGCTATTTCAGTATAGATTGCGATTCATGCCTCATTGACATATGATTTGTTTTCAATTTTTTTTTTATATAGAGATTTATGTATATATACTAGCAAGAGCAATACTTTACTGTCATATCGATCCATTTTTAAGCTAAATGTGCATGCGTGTACAGTAGGCAGGTAAGTATATGAGTAGGGAGGAAATAAACAATAGGACATTTTGAGCTAAATAAAAAGGAATATAATGAAAAAAAATAAACAGTTAAACAATTTATGTAGATATTGCACATAGTCAGACCATCAAATTTAAAAGTGGGAAATTACACACCAACAAACAGGAATCGGTCTCTCTCTCCCCCCCCCCCTCTCTCTCTCTCTCTCTCTCTCTCTCTCTCTCTCTCTCTCTCTCTGTGGGGTTGCGCTGTATGTATTACAATGTAACCATTAAAATTAGTACCTTTGGCATACTCTCTCAAAAATTCTTTGACGTTCGTTGATACCGAAATAAAACTATAAGTTGACAATGATGCAAGCAGAGACATAAATAACATCTCTGATGCAAGGTATGTGTAATTCTTGCTGCGCTCGCCAGAACGGTAGCACCGTAAAACATATTATAATAATACATACCATTTTCCATATTACACCCTGTATCAACCTTCGACTAATATCAATCAGAGGGCCGAAGATCTAATAGCTAATATGGGTGTTTCGGGCTAATACAGGTTGTAATATAGAGACAGGTAAATATAGAATCTCTCAGGATTTGCGATGGTATATGATTTTTATCCAACGAGTTTTCTATCCCCGAGTCTTGACTATGCATGCAATATTCTCAAAATACACAAAATAGGCATTCATGATACTCTAAAACGCTTACAAGCTGAAATTTAATAGCACTGAAGAATTATAAGGGCAGCAATTTTAATGTTTTGTTCAGAATGGGTTGTAGCGACGCGAAAAGTAATAACGAAAAAATGTAATAAATTCCCATTATTACAGTTTGCGTTGAGATAAGCGCAAAATGTAATAAAGTTTGGGCTTCTTTTCCAGAATATACTAGTTTTCTATTTTCTATTTATAATACTATTCAATGTATTTATGAATCCATTTTTGAATGGGTATATTAGAGGTAACCACGAGTGCAATTATTGATGTTATGTTGATATTGTAAAATAACAAAAAAATATTTGATTGGAGCTAGTCATCATTATATAGTAATGACCGCTGATTGAATGAAAATGGCCAGCAAAAGCTATTTTGATGGCATGTCAAAATTGCGATGTATAATGCACAGCAAATAAATCTTTGTTTGGGGTTTTTTTTAGTTGCAAATATCATGATGAATCGGGCAATACCAAGGTTAATTTTGAGAACATGTCAGTTATAATTTAAAGATTATCGTACAATAAAAGTTACACTGATATGGAGTAAATTCAAGACCTGAAACGTGTTCATCCTACAGCAAATGTTATTTTATTCCCTCTCATCTTCTATAAAATCAAAATATATTCAAAATGAGTATACAGTATAAAGATTGATTCAATTTAGATCAGTATGCATTCACTGAGACCAAGAGTGACACATTCGTTGTTGATGTCTCCTTTGGTATATGTGATCAACATTAGCTGGTACATTATGTTGTTATATTTACAAATTACAAATTAAGCTATAGTTAGTCCACTTTCTATCATAACATTTTGCGTTATTATATTTTGCATCGAGATCAACAACACAACATGTACATGTAATATCGCAAAATGTAAATAGGGGGGGGGGGGGGGTGGTTTATGTATCATCTCAATTTCTTACAGAAAACATATGTATGCTAATAAACAGTTAAAGTTTTTAACGACTTGTTTAATCCTACTTCATTTATTTAATGAATAAAGGATCAATCTTTGAGTATTATGAGGTAATAATTTCGGTCGGGGCGTGATCAAATCCAATAATGCCCAAAGGGCTTTTTGATAAATTCGATCACGCCCCGACTGAAATTATCACTTCATAATATTCAAAGAATGAATCCTTATTACTGAATGATAATACTTAAAACAGCAGTACTTAGGTACTTATATTTATACAATTTTTAGCCATTGTACGATTAAATATTTAAATATAAATTAGCAAACCTACCTAATACCTTACTTTGGCGTCATTTGAAGTTATATGGGTTATATAGTACAAATTCGATACGTAATGTTATAATAGGCAAAGACACTGGAGAATGTAAAGATATACTGCAAGATGTTTACATGTAATCTATTGACCAGCGAGCCTAAATAGTACATATTTTTAAAGAGACGTTGTATCACAACCAGATGATAAATGGAGGATTTCCTGTCAAACTGCAAATGTAGACAGTCATGTCCTTTTTCATTACTAAGGTTCAAGAAAATCTCAATTGGAATATCATAAGAGTTGCTTTAATAAACTCTTTCTCTAATTTCTGCAATACTGGTCATATTTTTTTTACATTAAAAGTGCATTATTCAAAATCTAACAAAATCAGAATTTAATGTGAATATGCATTTTAACTTCCTAATAACTAAACATATCTGCGAATAAAAAAAAATGATTCTAGAGATCTAAACACAAACTCCTTAAGAAGTAAAATTAACAACCAGGACTGATGGACTTTTTGACAGACAAGAGTAAATCTGTTTACCCTGTAAATTCTTGCAAAAAGTATAATAAGGTCAAAATATTGTTGTGAAGCAAGTAAAACATTTTTTTTTTTTGTCTTTATTAATTCATTAAAATGACTTTGTAATTATAAACAAAATACATACGTGCAACGAAAAGAAAATCATCAAATATATTTTCACTTATTAATAATTAGAATATAGCTTTGTTAAATGAATAAACAATATTTCAAAGGAATTAATTCCCGGTTTTTTAAAATCTTTATTAATTCATTGAAATCACTCTGTCATTATATAGAAAAAAAATACATACATGCAACGAAAAGAAAATTATCCAATATATTTTCACTTATCAGTAAGTAAAATACAGCTTTCTTAAATGAAAAAACAATCTTTCAAAGGAATTAATTCCCAGTTTAAAGACAATCAATCTTTCGAAAATTTCAATAAATTTGAACAGTGATGTTCACACACTAAAAATAGCAAGGTGATTCTTCAAGTTCTAACACAAAATCCATTTTTCGTGTATAAAATTGATTTGTTTTTAAACCAAACAGGCCAACAGGCATTAACGGTCACCTGAGTAACTAGCCTAGACACAGACGTCAATGAAGGAATCTTATATATGCATGTAATTTAACTACATTCTGGAGTAAAAAAAAATATACAATTTACAACTGAATTCGGTTTTCTTTTAAATGTGTGGAAGTATAGATTTGCATTTTGGCCCTGTTGACCTAGAACAGTGTGGAAGAGAAATGAAATTACCATTTATGTTCCTCTTACCCAAATCATACATCATATCGAACAAATTTCGAAACATTAGGCCATGTACATGTAGTTTGTAAGAAGTAAAAATTATTTAATTGTTAGCACAAAATGCACACCACATGACGACAAACAAAAACCAATTGCAATAAGTCCTAAAAACACAATTCTTGCAAGGCTTCTTTATTGAATTTGCTTCCTCTTCCTCTTCCTTTAGTCGACATACAGTTTTACCTTTAATGAAATGCAAAATCATTTTTGAATTCATTTATTCAATCAACAGTAGAAAAACAAATGAGTATAGGGTATAAGTTCATGATGAATAGTGAGGTACTTGTGAATAAGTTCATAAATAAATCCAATATATATGAATTTACATGTATCTCAATTTAACAGTGTTTCTCAAATAAAAAAAAAATTACTGATATCCAAATAAGCACTTTCAGCGATTCTTTAATAAAGACAGATATACCTCAATATGCATAATGGGTGTTTCCCAAATATAGACACACATATACCTCACTATGCATTGTGGGAATTTCCCAAATAGAGACACATATACCTCACCATGCATTATCAGTGTTTCCCCAATATATACACACATATACCTCACTATGCATTATGGATGTTTCCCCAATATAGACATATATACCTCACAATACATTATTGGAGTTTCCCCAATATACACACTCATACCTAACTATGCATTATGGATGTTTCCCCAATGTAAACGCACATATACCTCACTATGCATAATGGATGTTTCCCCAATGTAAACGCACATATACCTCACTATGCATTATGGATGTTTCCCCAATATAGACATATATACCTCACAATACATTATTGGAGTTTCCCCAATATACACACTCATACCTCACTATGCATTATGGATGTTTCCCCAATGTAAACGCACATATACCTCACTATGCATTATGGATGTTTCCCCAATATAGAAAACATATACCTCATTATGCATTATGGGTGTTTCCAAATACAAACACACATATACCTCACTATGCATTATCAGCGTTTCCAAATATAGATACGCAGACACTGCATCAGTTTTTTTCTAGTATTTACACATAGGCACCTTACTACAAATTATCAGCGATTTCTCATTATAGACACAGAAGTAGACTACCTTAATTCAAGTGTTCTTGAAACTGTTTTTTTTTTTCCATTCTCTACAAATTGTATGCCAATGAAAATGAATAAAACCACAGTTCTTGAATGAAACTACAGTTCTTAATATTCTAGTCATATCACAAGAGTCATACTTGGAAAATGTAAAAACAAATTCAACATTAGAATCTTTAAAGGACATATCGCATGTTTTTCAATTTTCGGAATTTTTTAAATAAAATCATTCTATACTCATTAAAATCAAGTTTATTAACGTTTTCATAAAATATTCTGCCTAATTCGTGAGTTTGAAAGCGATGAAATTCAAATGTCGCGATATGCATATTTTCTCTCTCGATTTACCCGCCATGATGAGTGACGTCATATGCGACCTCGAGCGAGAAGGTGCTGTTAGCCATCTTTGTAATTAGATTAGATTTAAACAATAAATAAACTAATTATCACCGATTAAATTGCCGATAACGGGACATGATGGTGTTCTGTGCCTCCTGCGGGTGATTTAGCCACCGAAAATGGGGATTTGGACTGTTGTTTTTTTTAGTTTCCCTTAGGAAAGTATGTAGAAATCTTGTGACAAATAGGGGTCTATCTGTCGACGAGAGGATTTATAAATAAACATTCAATTCATATATTATTGTGATGATGTTAGTACTGCATATAATGAACTTATCACCTAATGTCAAGCATTTGCACTGCCTAAAAGGATTTTGCAACTGCACATGAAGAGTGTACCACATAACATAACGATTGAACAATAGCTCATTAAGAGTTTATCTCTCTATGAAAGGAGTTTATGATATCATATATAGATTTATTCATAGCATATAATGAATAAACCACTGCACATAATCATCTTACGACATAAGGTAATGATGATACTACTTCATATAAAGATTTTATCCCTCTTTCACCTTGTCTACACAAATAGTATAGGAGTTTACAAATAAAGTACATGTACATGTATAAGCTACGGCGTAAATGAAATAATCAAATTACCAGTTATTTAGACTTGAACTCGGATTTCATGCAGCGATACAAGTAATAGTTGATTAGTATGCAGTCTTTGAGGCTGGCGATCAGCTAATAAAGGTGTGAAAGACAAAACATAGCACCTCATATTTTGCAACATCAAAGTTATCACTCTTTTTCTTTCTAGGTTATGTATTCCGGCCAATGTAAACAAATAAAGGCAAAATTTTACAGTGCACTACATAAAAGTTGTAGCCATTAACAATTTAATGCTACCTAACAAGGATAATTGTATTGCTTTGAAAAATGTTTTAATTATCTGCAAGACAGTCAACGCGCCTGACAAATAATTTCATTTAAAAATTGTTCTAATAAATTAAACATGTTAAAAAAACCTGATCATGTTGATAGTTAAGACAGGTCAGCAAAACCATACAATATTAGATATAATAATTCTCACAGGAATTACCCTATATTGTATCATCTTTTTTATTCTAGACCATAATTATTACATATACTGGTAATATAACTAATTATGACACACTGTTATATTGAAGTTAATTCTAAATAAATATTTAGGCTCCTTAATTTCAATGTAAACAAGCTAAGCAGTAACATTTTATTTGAAGCCACATGGATCAGCAGTCAGAAGTGATACTTCAGAGCAATTTGTCAGAGTAAAAATGATTTCTTTTAATTAATTGGTACACATGCAACCCCCCCCCCCCAAAAAAAAAAAAAATATTGATCATATACCAGTCCATGTAAATATGCCAACATAGTCTAACACAGTGGCACTACTTATCATCTACATTGATACATGTACATGTATATTGTCGCTGATTAAATAATCAATGTGGAACTGGAAGGTTGTGCATTCAGGTAAATTCTCATGTCTGATGGGGAAAAGCT
The DNA here is from genome assembly GCF_025612915.1 of Magallana angulata. Lineage (NCBI taxonomy): Eukaryota > Metazoa > Mollusca > Bivalvia > Ostreida > Ostreidae > Magallana > Magallana angulata. The sequence goes on along the minus strand of NC_069118.1, from coordinate 27,024,089 downwards.
GATAAATTGCCATCGCCATTTTTTTTGTTCAAGACGTTTTCAACAAGTGGGATTTAAATACTCTTAAACTATTCTTTAGAATAAAATAATAAATTATATGCAAATAAAGTATTGATATATTATCCTTTGTGTAACAAAATGATATACTAGTGCGTTGGTTAAGTAATAAAACTTCATTATTATTTACAACATGTGGTCATAGGAAAACACATCTCGATCCGTACACCACTTTGTGGTTACAGCACACACTAAGTTATATAATGTTTTCATTGAAAATTAGTAAATAATGGTCATTACTGTGAAATCATTAGATTTCGTGGTGGCTCATTTTTCGTGGAATTCGTGGGTACCTCTCATCCATGAAATAACATCCTTCACGAATTGATGAATTAGGGTAATAAAGTCATATTCCCTTTTGTAGATATATATGAATACACGAAATTACGTCCCCACGAACCTGTAAAATTTAAGTCATCCACGAAAATTGGCCCCCACGAAATTTAATGATTCCACAGTATTGCACAGTGAGGGGTTTGATATCTGATTTAAATCTCTTTAAGAAGAAATCAAATCCAAAAAGTAATTAACTACCATTATCGGATGTTTTATAAGTTAAATTACATATCAAATGAATATTCATGAGTTCAAAGTTCAAAATAAGCCCCACCTCCAAATTCCAGCCTTAAAATAAATGTTTGTCAATTACATAAACTAGTGGACAGTTAGACTCTGACATTGTTAGTTTGCTATAGATTCCATGCAATTCGGAAGGTAAGAGAAAACAATAAACCCTAACTTTTAAGGCAGCTACATTGGCCATGTGTATATACACAGTAAAATAAAAGAGCCACATTCTTAATTTATTTAATCATGCAAAATCTTTTTGATGTAAAACAAAAATAATTGGCAAAGTTTGTTTTTGTGCACGTGCTTACTTATTGAATTTTGATTCAAATGTTTAAATAAAAATGTTTAAATTGCTTAAGAAGAATAAAGACAGAAAGATTGGTGTTAAATATTTTCTTTTCTATATTTAGAACTGCTTTATGAAAATTGCCCTCTGAAAAAAGAAATATACTGTAAAATATGATGTAAAATATGAACAAAGAACAAATGATTATCAGTTAATAATCATTTTATTTGTTAAATTGTCAGTTCATCTTAGTAGGTATGTCTGAAAAATGCATTCCAAAATTAAAATATTTTTGCCAAAATCATTAAAATTAACAGCTAGCATTTATAATAGCATTTATACAAAGCTTAACCCAGGGAATATATGTATATTGCTCTCTCTCTCTCTCTCTCTCACTCTCTCTCTCTCTCTCTCTCTCTCTCTCTCTCTCTTTCTCTCTCTCTCTCTCTCTCCTTTAGGGTTTGCATGTCTTTGGAAGTTTGTAACGTGTTTTAAAACATTGGAGAGTTCTTCTAATCCTGAGAACAAATTTTTAGCGGTTTGAGAACAAAGATCTTACCCTTAGAATTTTTAGCTTATAACATCAGAGATATTAATAACTTATTATGTCATACATGTTTCTGATAATATATATTTTATTCTGTTCATTACTATAAAAGTTTAGCGTGTTCAACAGGTTAATTTATTAGCCATATTCTGAGATAACGATATCGTACCTTTAATGTGACAATGATTGACATCCAATATGACACTTATAGTTGAAAACTTGACCACTGCAGTGAAATCACCATCCCAAGTGTTACTCAGTTATGTAAAAATTGATGATATGCATCCTTTGGGCAATATTCTGAGCTGGATGCGCTGAAGCGACACGAGATTTTCGGTCGCACGTGGATCGGATTGAATTTACACATGGGTGGGAAAGTGACGCACATTTAGGTGAAAAAGTTACACATATTAAGGAGTTATCATAATGTCCACCACTATATTATAACTCCTCCAGTCTTTTTTATGAAAGTCGACTTGGGGTTATATGGCTTTTTAACTAAGACAACCGGAGAAGCATAAGCAGAAGTACTTTCTTCAATTATATCGTATTGCAACATTTGTTTAATTTGTTTTTCAATTTCTAACTTTGCTTTTGGCGATGTTCTCTATGGCTGCGATTGAATAGGTTTTACAGTTTCTGTTATAATGGAATGATAATAATTGTTGCATTTACCTAATTCTGATAAATCATTTGCAAAGACATCACTGTTTTGATTGATAAATTCTTGAAATATTTGCTTTTGCTGATATGATAACACAGCTGATGTTAAGTCAAACGGTACATGTTTATATTTTGATTTTCTAGTTGTGTTATTTTCGTCTATGGAATAGCTTGCGTATGGATCGTATTCACTGTAGCTATTATCGTGCCCGCGGTCAAGCATATGTTTCTATTGGATGCATTGGCTACTTGTATAAACACGCGCTTCGGCCGATTAATTATAAGACACTTTGCGATTGCGAGCTGCTTTTGTGTATTGTCAGTCGGTTCTAATAACACAGTATGGTTTTTCCGAGTTCGCGAGAGTTTTATTGGAATATTTGCAAAATCCGTTTGGTTGTACGGTAATTGTTTTTGAGACTCTGGCCAAACCATTACTTACGTTAATTATATTAACATAAGTAGAAAACTCTTGTAAATACAATGTTTTCGTACCCCAATCAATGCATGCTTTTTGTTTTTTCATAAAATCAGTTCCCGAAATTAAAGATTTGCACAAGTCTTGAATGGCATAAAATATTTGCTTAATTTAAGACCTCCTATTTTCAATTCCAATTCAATTTTTCCATCAACTGAATATGTCGTTCCCCCAGCACCAGTGATAAATGAAATTTCTTAATTTTGAAGTTTATTTTCATGAATTTTGATTTTGTTCAAGGTTTCTAAATTAATGGCTGAAATTGCTGATCCTGTGTCTAAAAGAGCGTTAAACCTAGCGGTTTGAACAAACACTGGAATAGAACATTTTTCTTTAAAAGAAATTAAAGCATCGCGACATTCCATCTCTTGCAACTCTATTGAATTATTTTGACTTTTCTTTTGTTTGCGATTAGATTGTTGATTTGATTTTAAATTTTGAGATTTTGAAAGGCACTTTCTGGAGATAGGGGCAAATCTCTTTTGTTGAACAAAACATGATTGTTTGCATGCCCTTGAATAATGACCAACTTTGTTACAATTATAACACAAGGCATTTAGAGCTGGACATCTAGACCTATTCATGCACATGCCTAAACAAAAATAACATTGAGGAGCGATCATGCGGGGGTGTTGTGTTAGCTGCTGCAGCTGTGCAGTTGGTGTTACATTGACCTTGGGCAGTTCATACCTAGCCATTCTTGACCTTTTAACTCTGAGATTGTGGCCTCTTGGCATATAATTAGGTGTTTGTTGAAATCTAACCCTGTGATTTTCTACCGGTGGCAATTCTTCACAATATTGCAATGCAAAATATTGAGGTTGATATTGGTCTTGGGATTCAAAACATTTTAGATCATTAACTTCTGATTGTGTTTTAATATTCTCTTTTAAATTTTGAATTTGTGTTAACAAACGTTCGTAATTTTCCAACGTTATACTCTGACTTGGTTGAAATTTTTCAGCTAAAAGAGCAATTTTCCTCAATTGTTCAATTGAATTAGGATTCTGGGTAACAACATACGTTCTTATCTCAGATCTTAAACCATTCATTGCAACCGAAAGTAAAATGTTGTCGGGAATATTATTAATAGTTCCTTTTTTAATAAGTATTGTTAAAATATCTTCAACAGGTTCTGTTTTATCTTGTTTCAATTGTAAAATTGACAAATCCAAAAAAAATTGTAATTCTCCAAATCTTTCCTGAAAAGAGATGTTACTAACATTGGGTTAATTTTATGTTCATACGGTAAAGAACCATACCATACTTTGGCATGACTTTCTAAATAAAACGGAAACGCATTAACCTTCTTTGAATCAGGTAAATCATGAAATTTGGCCCACTGCGTAAAACTTTGTAACCATGCTGTATCCGTCCGCGTTGATATGCTGTAGGCGTTGATTACGTCCAGGGAATCGCTTCGGTCCCGGGTGTTGAAGAGCATCCCGGGCGTCGTTTGCGTCCGGGGTAATGATCAGACAATGCTGTGGCGGCGATGTTGCTTTACGGTTGTGGCCCGATCGTGTTCGTTTGGTCGTTGATGGCTCCTCCGTGGCGTGGCTGGGACAAGTTGGAAACCCGGATTCCACCACTGTCATAATGTCCACCACTATATTATTACTCCTCCAGTTTATTTTATGAAAGTCGACTTGGGGTTATATGGAGTGTTATGATATTTAATTTATTTAGATCCTCGAGATCTTTGTTCCTGGCGGGTGCCCTAGCCAAGGTGTTTCCTGAATGTCTCCTCCTATACCTGGGGAGTAGCCCGTGTCCCAGTCTGTATAAAAGAGGGGGCAGAAAGACAGCTTCCAGATGACTACTCTTTTTATTAATTTACATGTAATATGACATTTTAACAATAAATATCAATATTAATTACAATGAAAATTATCAGCATTAATATTTATTACAAAAATCTCTGAAAATAGAATATTAGTTGTACCCTCTGAATCTATTAACTTTACTTTTGAGAGTGCGCGCAAGCGTTATGATTTATCTTACCTGTATAAAAGAGGAGGCAGAAAGACAGCTTCCAGATGACCATTGGAGAGCTGTGTTTCCCGCACACCCATTTTATACGCACGGACACTGCGCTACAACATTCTCCTCCTAATAAGTAAATGTGATCAAGTGCATACTAATGATCTGACGCACTGCGGTCAGTAGTAGCATTTTATTTAGATTTCTGACCTGGCGTCGACAGGCTCATCACTGGACTTAATAACACATTTCTCCATGAACATAAATAAACATACGCTGTCTTTTTAACGCATGTTCTTTTACCAATTTCTATATAATTTCCATTATGATAGAGTCGCCAAAAATTGATTTTCGCCACATTTTGAAAAAAAAAAATAAAGCCCATTGCACTGTGATCATGTAACCGCTAAAATCTAAATAGAAAAAGTATTATTGTGCCAGCCTCTATAGCCACGGCATGAGTTCAGTTGATATTTGATTTTATCCTGCTTTGAACGCATGGAGAGTGATTCAGTTTCTAAAGTCTGCTAAATAATGCTTCTAATTTTGATTTCTCTCTCTCTCTCTCTCTCTCTCTCTCTCTCTCTCTCTCATTTTTGTGCAACTCTAAGAAAACGTAAATTAGTTTCCACTACGATGTCTGTAAAACCTCTCAGCAGTATTTAGTGGAAATATTCGTGGGTAAATAATTAAAAGTCGATATTACATGTCAAAATCTTAAATAAACAAATAGTTGTGATCGTACAAAATATCAATTATTATAAACATGCACGTGTGATAAAATACATGTAGATTAACACGAAGCAACCGCGGATCACTTGTCCACTCGTGCGGGATCTCCTCGACTATGTGCGAGGGGTGATCATCATTTTAAGGTTTAATCTTTGTGGTTTTTTCGTTGTGTATCTAAACCATTATTAGTATAGTTTTTATAACATTTTAGACTTAAAAATCCACCATTGATTTATGTATGACGATGTTTCTGATTTGGAATGATATCGCTTTTATTATTTTTCAGAACGACTTCTTAATTTACATTCTAATGTTCAACTAAATAAGTTGAAGATGAACAAACTTTTAAAAGATCAAATTAAAACAATTATTGTATATTAACTCAAACAAGTTTATCTTGTTATTAGATAACCGATGACTGCTATAGGTAGTGCAGCCGTGACTGATCTCCTCGGCCGCGGACGAGCGATAAGTTACGTAAAGGTACAATACACAAACACCCCTGCAAATGTGTTCGGAATGTTTTCTATATCGTTGCTATGTACGTGATAAATCCAGAGGTGCTCGAATGAAAGTTCACGAGACTTCACCGAGATTGGTTCATACTTGTGAAATTTCGAGCGGAAGTCTTTAAGTGTTCGGATAATATTCTCAAAATACGTAGGTACTGGTTGTTTTTCATATTATATCCTACTTTGATTAACATTCATATAAAACGTGAAAATCTTTTAAGGTGTAGGTCTTATTTCACAATCTAGCATTTATTTATATTCAACGATGATATATTTAGAACTGAGTTATCGTTCGTGTTCCGCCACGTGTAGAGTGGTTGAAAATATAAACACTGGGTTGCTTAATAAAATCATTGCAATGTTTGATGCTTGTGGTGTGCAATACCATGTTTAAAAAAAAAATAATGGAAGTCTGTTTTGCATAAAAACTTATTATATCGAGCCATTTTCAAGGAACTTTCTGCATAAAATAGTATAGTCTGTTTCACTATTGATGCTATTACTAGGTCAGGCGCGATCGAAAATTAATCCTCAGGTGGATCTCTACTAAGCTTTTTAATTGTTGCAGCACCAGACAAAAACTGGGTTTTTTTTTTTTTATTGTCACATTTATTTCTAGAGGACATTTTATCCACCAATGAAAGAAGATAAATTTTAAGATCAATAAACCTCTAAATTTTATATTTGAATCTAAGTACCTAGATTCTGTGAAATAGACTATAAACACGATGCACTATTTTTTTCTGCGAAACTGAAAGGGTCAAATAAAACCACGTGGTCTAAAATTTTACTGACAATTACATTCGCAGGGGTGACATAGAGCCAGGATGATTTAAAATGTTTACAGTATAATGACTAAACTCTGATTAAGATTATGTTTTTTTAACCTTAAACCCCACAGTTGATATATCTGTCTGATACTGCTTCAGTTTGAGAATGGCATTGCTTTTATTAATAAACAGAACGATTTCTTAATTGACATCCTATCATTTAATTTAAATTAAGAAGAGTAAATAAGCTTTAATGTGTTAATATATATGTATTACGGCGCGACCGTTGTGGCAAGCGCAGCATGTGATAGAATAATGAATCATGATAAAACAATAAAAATAAAAGTAGCGACGTAAAGTAAATAAATGAATTTGAATGCAGAATAAAATAAACATGCCTATTTTTCCAGTAAATTTTCATTATTCATAATTCATAAGATTTTGTTTCTATTTATTTATAGAATTTATCTCAGATAAAATGTTGTTGAATAATAAAGATTTTAACATAATGTACATTACAATTTATTTTCTCTTTTCTTGCAGCAGACATTTTTCTTAAACTTACATATTGAAAATTGACTTATCACAGAGTCCCCCCTCCCCCTTTTTAAAAAAAGATCAAATTTACGTATATAAAAATTTGCTGATCATATTAAGGAAAATGGATCCCCCGGGAGCATGTAATATATGGAAGTGAAAATAAAGACACTATTGAGCAGCTTAAGAACTAAAGGCATACTACGCACTCGCAATTCTTTACCTGGATTAGAATTTTCCTGATTTTGAGAATTTCTTTTTCTTTTTGCTTGCGAAGATGTTATGAATGATGTTGCCACGCCCCCTTTTAAAAAACATTCCTGGAAATTACCGTAAATATAGTGAATAAAATAAATGTGAGCATTCATCCAAATGAGAGCAAGTTACAGCTGTTTCCTATCTTTGAAGTAATGTCCCCATTCGTTAGCTCTGCAAGATTTTGAGAAGATTTTGGTATTTATATTTCAGCAGATTTACAATAACTACTTAGACTAATTTCCCCTTATTGTGACGTCAAAGTTCACGTCGGTCAGGTGTCGTCTGTCTCTTTGAAAACACACTGGAAAAAAAACTTACGCGAAATATACTGTTTTGTTTACTTAAAAGCCTGATGTTCTTGAAATTACACAATTTATCTGTTTCTCAAATTCTCGCGAGATTGTATCCAGTCTAGTGAGATCGACCGACATTGAGGAATTGCATTGTGGGTCGAAATTTACTGACGCCGAAAAATTCTGTCGGATCAATGTGTAAGAAATCCATTGTGACGTCACTCGAAAGGACGAAAACTCCGTTAGTCTTATGTAATGGAATTTGCGTTGTGTCAGCAGTATATTTACAATGTATGTATATAGTCTTATATCTTGTTCTCGTGAGAGTGTGAAATGGGAAACCATAATAACAAGGAACTACTGGGACGATTAAAACAAGACATCACTGGTCCGATTTACTGACGCCAAAAAAAATCCGTTGAATGAATGTGCAAATAGTCCGAATTTTAAATTCACACACACCTTGCCGGTAGAGCTCGCTTCGCGCCGGCGCTGCGCGCCGGCGAGCTTCGCTCGCTATCAATATTCAAACGATTCTTGTGTTTGCGGCTCAATAAAATCACATATGACAGACGCGACTCTTGTGTACTAGATAACCGCTTACCGCTAGGTATTCTAGCCGCGACCATGGCGACCGATTTTCTCGGCTGCGGGTGAGGGATGAGTTACGTAATGACGCACACAACTAAGAATTTAGGTCGATTTGAAATGCCTGCAGTAAAGCAACTTAAATCTTTTTAATCCAGTTTATGTTTCTCACTAGAAAATAAAAAGAGCATTTATATTTTCTCTATCTCGTTTTTCTTAACGGTTGTCAACTATAAGACCTAAACAGAGGTGACCCCCCCCCCCCCCCCAAAAAAAAAAAGGCTGTAAGAAAAACATGTACATGTATATTTTTAAGGAACTTTTTCTAATGAATTAAAGCATCCCGTATAAAAATGCTGGTACAATTTCAGCTGTTAATTTATGTCCGTTATACGCACGAAGACTATTCGCTTACTTGCCAAATGAAAAGAGGTACATGTTAACAAGACAAGCTTTTAACACTCATATTAAGCAAAATTGGTATTAAATGATTTTGTAACCACATTGATAACACCATAATAAACGACTTTTCTAACGACAGCTATAGCAAAATATTAACCATTTTTGAGTGATAAAACGAAGAATTTTAAGGGCTCTAGGCCCCTATTTGAAGGAGCCAGCCCTTTTTCAATGGTGTCAAATGAAAGTCCTGCACATATTTTGTTCTGTTTGTGTTTAGAGAAAATTTTGAACTAAAGAGCTACGAGACAAAAACACTACTATAGATAAGCATTTTTTGAAGCACAAAATTCAAATTAATATTTTGAAACTTTAAAGGGAAATTGTAAAAACAAAACTCGGAGGACAACGTTTAGAATATCTATTTTCAAGATTTGTGACTTTGTAACACATGCTTTGAGCGGTTTCAGAGCCTTTGCGTGCACAGGAATGCCTATATCTTTTTAAAAAAGGGGAATAACTCGGTTGGTGTTGGTATTTGGTGTTGCAAAATTGTAATCTGCAATATATCCTGAAAATTTGAATGTAATATGTCAACAAACAAGCGAGATATTTCAGTTTAAAAAACGTCTAAAATGATTTCACTAAAAAAAAAGAAAGGTCTACATGCAGTGTTCATCCAGTTAAAATCAAACTGTCTCAAAACTTATTGATTTAAAGAGTGATTATTTCATTTACTAGATTACTCGGGTATAACGTTTGTCAGAAAAAAAGACTGCGGTTTTCAATCAGTTGGTATCACCGTAGGTAAATACAGGTGAGGGTAGAGCCTATTGACTGTGAAACCCCGCACGGGAAACACGCTCGCCTCTTAGTAAATGGCATGGGGTGATGGATTGCACTAAATAAAAATCTCCCGAAAAACAAGAAATTGGGGTTAGCATTAATTGCATATTATGGGAAAATTATAATGTTATCTTTCCATTTAAAAAAAAAATATACATGTACACAGAATATGGAAATTGAAATCCGGAGTGTTCCGAACCCAAAACATACAATCATTACATATAATAACTTACCCACCCCACCTCTATCCGCCCCAACATATTTATTTCATTTTTAAAGATCATTTAATCAACAACTACATTCCTTTGCTTCAGATGACTTTTTACAAATTAAGCGATTTCCTGCTTATTATCGAGAGCATATTAGAATGCCCTTTTTCTTCTTAAATCTAAAAATATAATTATAACTTGAGCCGAGCTCGTTGCAAAGCAACTAATAGGTTTTCCGTTGCAGCTTCCTGTCGGAAAAGGATTGTCAATCAGTCTGATTAAAATCACCCGTCTATTTCTTACAGGGTCTGACAGGTATTGATAGGGGGTCATATTCACACGACCTAAACCTCTGACCTATCAGGGCTTTAGAAAATTTATTGGATTTTTTTCATATTTTTTAAATGGACACAGGCAAATTAATTCATGGCTTCTTTCTATGTAACCCTCAAACTGAGTATTGAAGAGTTGCACCTCTCATTAACAAATAAAGGCATGTATTTGGTAACTGAGAGTATATTTAGGTTGTGTGCAAATATGGAGGTCATATGAAGATGACCTTTTATCGATACCTATCAGACCCTGATGAGTGTAAGCAGAAGGGTGGTGATTTTAATCAGACTCGATTGTCAATATGACCTGAGGCTGCGCTGTATGAGAGGTGCTCAGCGGAAGGGACAACTCTTTGTATAATGTTTGGCCATGCAAGCACTCAGCATCGTTTTTGCCTCGGGGAATAAAGGACTATGTGCGGTTTTATGCATTTTTTGCCCCCAAAATCAAAGTTTTAGAAAGAGCTTTAAAAATAAGGTGAAAGATAGTAAAAATCATATTGGAAATACAGGTTTAAAAGATTATCACCACAGTGACGTCATAACAGAGAAATGACGTCATGAAGATTGCATTATTTTGATAAATTGATGTTTTGTAGCAAAATATGGGTGTTTTCCGATTGTTTTTCGACTCGGAAACAACGAGCGCAGGCTTGCTCAAGTACCATATGTTAGTATAATGTGTATAACTATCTGACGAAAAACATATGTTAAAATCGCACTTGAGCAGACCTGCGCTCTATACTTCCGAATGCAAAATATAGAGCAAATATGAGCATATTTTCATTTGTTTGCAAATTTGCGGAAATTAGGTCATTTAGGTGACGTCATAGATAAACAGCGAATGAGCAATGATGACTAAAATCAAGATTAAAGTTATAGGCATCCTTTATACAATGATTTGTGAAGATTTTATTTTTAAACAATACTATTTAAAAATTGGTTGAAATCGGGGGCAGATATTTGACCATACCGCACATAGTCCTTTATCCGAAATGCATTAAGTTAAACAAGGAAATAAAAGAAAGAATTACTAAAATCTTCAAAATCTAATTCGTGGTAGTGGTAGGGGAGGGGGGAGTTGTGAGGCAGCTATAACTTATTTTGTTTACTATATTTTGTTTTCAATTTGCCATACAAATTCATATTGCCTTCTACTAAAATGTGTGATGGGGAAGGGGGGGGACAATTTTCCAAAATTCAATTTCTTTTATGTTAATTTAAGGGAAATTTTGGTTGCGAGAAAGGGGGAGAGTGCTCTCTGTGGACCAACTGGCGGTTCTGTGAGCAACCTCACAACTAATTCCTCCCCTCCCCACTAAAAAAAAATCATAATTAAAGTATTTCTCTATTAGAAAAAAAAATGGATGCTTCTTTTTTTATAGTGACACTGAACTTGCACAAATGATAAAAATTCAAGTCAGGACATATTAAAGTACATGTCATAAGCAATCTTTGTGTCAAATTTTAGCTTCTAATCATTTCCATGTATGCAAGATATGACAGACAGGAAAAAAGCTATTTTTTTCAAATGACCTTGAACTTGCACAACTGACCCTGGGTCAAGTTCATGACAAATCCTCAGGTCATCAGCAATCTTTAAATAAAAAAGCAACTTCCAATGTTTCTCCTTTAAAACAGTATAAAGCAGACACAAATTATAAACCTGACAAAATAACCTTGGAACAAAATCATAACACACACTAAGGTCATAAGCAATCTTTGTGTGAGAAAGAACGTTCAATGTTTTTTTTTTCATAAAAAATGATATGGATCGGACACGATATTTGCAAAAAGCAATGTTTGGTTTAGTTAATATTTTGTACTTTTTGAATATGCATGTAGTGACCAATGTTTTGTATGCACATTTGCACTCTCCTCTCATCGTCGGAACCCACATGTTTTTTTTTCCATTACACTGCATTGAAAGCAATGTAACAGATAAGAGACCTGTGGGTTCCGACGATGTCTCCTCAATGACTTGTGTCAATTTGAATCTAAATGATTTCTAATTAGTGTGGTTTTCAAAGCTTTTGAAAAGTTTTAAAACTGAATTCCTACAGTTATAAATTTGAGGTTAAAAATACAAATAAATAGGAAGATGTAGGGAAAGCCATAAAGGTATTATTGCTTCTGTTTTAGACTATTTCAGATTTACAAAAATAAAATATTCTGCTTAGGTTTCATTCAGCCCGTGGACTGACTTATTAAATTGAATAAAACTTCAATTGCGCTTTCATAAATTGGAATTCTGTAGAAGAATTAGACAGTCCGTGTTAGAGAAATTCGAAGAAGTTATGAAACTGGTCAGTTTCTAGGTCAAACTGCGCATAGATGTATTGAAAGACTGTCAATGGGTATCGTCTGTAGCCACGGTTCGGAATCCGTATATGCATACATACATTGTATTTACATCGCTACACGTTTACCTCCTCACCTACAGCCATACAAATGAGGGTGCAACATCCATGTATACATGCATATTATTATAGTTATGGAAACTATTCATCTTTTATTTTAATAGATTGGGTATTCATATATTGTTTACCTGAAATTAGTATTGCACTGTCTGTAGCTAATCTTGTTAGTATATCAAGTTACATTACAACCTCATACTATGCAACTTCAATAAAAGGTTTTTTTTTCAATTTTCATATTATTAGCAATAAATAATTAAAAATCCCCAAGAACACATATCTATCTCATTTAAGTGTAACTTTGAAAAGCGCATATATTTTTGGGAGGCAGATCTGTCGCAATATTATAGTCTGTTAGTCAAGTGAACTATCATGGAAGAAATCTGTCGACACTTGCAGTCCTTTGATGATTTCTATGGTGACAGACTGCATTGCATAATGTAGTCGTATTTCATAACTTCTAAATCCCAGAAACAAATTTCATTTGACTTAAAACTTTTTATTATAATATATATTACTCTGCTCAAAACTATATAGAAGTTAAGCGTGTTCAACAGGTTAATTTATTTGCCACTTTCTCAGATTACGATCTCTCACCTTTAATGTGAAGATGATTGGCTTAATAGCCTTATTGTTTTACAATTGACCACTGTAGTGAAAGCACCCTTCGATACCAATTAACCTTCGATAACCTTTGATAACCTTCGATAACCTTCGATACATTGTTACACAATTACATAACAATTGATGATCTGCAGCCATAAATAAGCTGGGGATATATATGTTCTCAGCTTTGTGCGCTGAAGCAACACAAGATTTTCGGCCGCACGTGGCGATTGAATTAACACAGACTGACCGAATGTTACACATTAGGAGAAGTCGCCAAAAATGATTTTCGACAGATCTGGATATCTTTTTTAGCCAATTTAAAAAAAATCCAGCGTGATCACTTGGCAGCGGAGGTAGGTTTGGCCACAATGGGGGGATCAAAGTTTTACATTGGAATATATAGAGTAAATATTTAAAAATCATCTTCGCAGAAACTAATTAGCTAGATGATTCTTTATAATTGTTCAGACTTCGGCCCGAGGACATTTCTTCGGCCTCACAAGAAGGTTCAAAGTTTGATGAGGTTGATATTCCATATATAAACAATTGTTAAGGATCTTTTTGAGAACTGCAATACTTAACATGTGATATGACTATAAAACCACCCTGTTAGAGAAAGGACTAATGATTATAAACATAAGAATATCCAAGGGGAAAATCGATTTTATTTATACAGGATCTACATATCTTAATGTACATTGTCCAGATAGTTTGTATTATGACTCCATAAAGCTGATTTTGTCATATCTATTGTTCCTCAGGTGAGCGATATGGCCCATGTGCCTCTTGCTTATCATTTCGTTTATGGGAACGAAAAGCTTGGTATTGCTACTCCTTTGAAACCATAAGAGATAGAGACTTGGAACTTTTACCAATGTCTTCATTACACTTAGAGGGTTCTTCACTCCATGCATACCGAAAGGATCTGATGCCCCCTTTTAGTAGTTACATGTATTGTCCTTGAAAGAATTTAAATTTCTTCAAAATCACTTCCAACTTTTTTTTATTATTTATCATAGAGACTTCGGACTTCTTGGAATAGAAGAGTAATACTTCGGCCAAACAAAATGACATAAAGGTCAGTTTAGGGTGCTAGAGAAAAACTTTTTCATGGATGTAGTAGGACATCGTAGGAAATTTAAAAATATAGCCCCTTGACTCACACTTTTAATTACAGGATTATTGTCCCTATTATACTAAATACCTGTTATTGTTACTCCTCTGAAACCATAAGAGATAGAGACTTGGAAATTTTACCAATGTCTTCAATACACTTAGAGGATTCTTAAATCTATTCATACCGAAAGAATCTGAGGCCCCTTTCTAACAGTTATTGCCCCTAAAAGTATTGAAACTTCATTAAAATCATTTCTAACTTTTTTCTATCTATCATGGAGACTTCAAACCTCTTGGAATAGAAGCGTCTACCTTGGCCGAACAAAATGACTTAAAGGTTAAAGGTCATTGTCATTAGGAAATCTGTCACATTTAACTTATGAATTTTTATATCTTTTGAAATACAGAATTATATAAGGGGGTTCAATAGCTTGCTGGATTGTGCCATAAGGTATTCAATCGGGTCAGCAAGGTATCACATCAAGTCTTGTGGTTACTCAAGTGGAACTTGGTTTTACAGTCAACCTATTCATTTTGTACAAATACAGCTAGCCTCCAGAAAACACTCTTCTACTGTTACGTTTTATGTTAATATGATTGTGTAAAGAATATTCACTTGGCACAGTTTTGTTCAGAGTAGGTGGAAAAAAAATTCAGAAAAGATGTAGAACATGGAATTCATAAAATAATGGCTTGAAATAATAATTAAAAAAACCTCTTTAGAAATTATTTATCATTTTAGGGCTTTGTGGTCTCCCCATTTTATCATACAACATATATCATATGTATAACAATTTTTTGTGTACCTTATTGAGCAATCTAGCAAATCATTAAAAATATTTAGGTGGAAAAACCTTTAATTGTTTGAGAACAATCAGTCTTTCAGCGCAATGGCATTTTTGTTTAGCGACTTATCGAAACGCTTTCAGGCACGTCGTACTGCTTTTTTTAAAATGATGAGGGCATTTGTCCCTGCGTCTTAAAAACAACTCAGGTTTCGTTACTGTTGACTCGCGCACGTAAAAGTTTGTTATCGCCACTCCTCGGAAGCCGTGACACTTGCAAGTAAGAAACCTTTCCGGATGATGTCAGTTTGAAGAGTAGTGTTGTAGATCTCCAAAAGACAAAAGGTTTCGCAGTTTCGTCTTAGAATGACTGTCTCAAATATTTGAATTTTTATAAAAAAAAAATTGTCATTTTGGTCAATTTTTGTGGGGGTGTGCACGTTTAGGAAGTTGTGAAAGGGCTTCTTGTAATTAATGCACTAACTGATACATGCAGCGCGTAAAGATGATTCCACATAAAATTTCCAAATGTTTTAATTCATATTTACATTTTCATTTCATAAAGATAACCTTATTTTTGTTGTTTGTTTCATAACTGTGCCCCTTTCTATATTTAGATGCATTACGAGACTGCTAGCAGAGTCGCTAGCTGTATTCAGGCCGTCGCCCAGACGACAGTGCCTGTGCATGTAGAGCTGGACGTGCACATGTTTAACGCCCCACTGTTTTACTGTAATGGAGACATTTTGAATTGTTTCAGTACTGAGAGATGTGTTAATAAAATCGTTCCAATGCATGGTAATTCAACTTTTCTACAATACACGGCCGTCATATAACGTATAATGTGTATTACTGACATGCCAAATGTACGCTGGCAATTTAAACGAACACGGGATTGCTTCCGATAGAACATTTCTTTTGAAGCAAAACGAAATACTGATTCACGATGAAAGTAATTTTATCATCGTGGAGATGATTTGGAAAAGTAAACTTAATATTCGTATACGATAATATTTAATTCCAAAGCCGCTAATTTTAAGTTACGGTAATTCGTTTTTTATTTGCAAAACATCTACAAACGAAAATGTCAAACAACCTTCAGCAGCAATTATAAATTATTTATTATATACACAATTTTAAAGAGGTAATTAAATATAATTGTATTCGCTATCTTCCGTGGAAAGAAATTGCGTGGAAAAAATGTTTTTCAATGTTAATCAAATACGCTGCAGTCTTGGCAATCAAAAATAATTAACAAACTGTATATTGATAGATTGACACATTAACAAACACTCAGACCCGCATTGCGTTTTAAAAAAAATTCTATAAAATGTAGACTCAATGGCTGAATTCTTTACCGTTGTCCGTTTTGGGTATTTTGATTCACGCTATGTGTACATATAGATTAATAGCCATATAGATAAACACTTAAAGTGTTTAATTTTTAAAAGATAATAATTGTGTACATGCAAAGCAATGCAATGCTAGGGCTATTAAATTCTAACAATGTATAAGGTGAGGGTCGGACTGATACTGGTTCTGCTTGTTCTACAAAGAGCGAATGTAAGACGAAGTATTGGGGTACATTATTTTTTAAACAAATAATTTAAGTATTGCTTTCTTAAAAGCTTGCATTACTAAACAAAGTATTTCATTGGAAGCATTATTAGTTACCTTAGCTGCATATAATTATGTAGCTCTCGGTTTGGAAAAAAATTTCATACTATTTCATACTAGGGCTACAGACTTGCAGCTAACATTACCTTTAAAAATACTTTTTAGAATTTGCCGCTGTTCATAAATTCATTGAAAAGTCTATTTATATTGTTTTCATTAAAATTATTTCATTATTTCAAGCTTGTGGGTGGAATGAAAACAGCTTCACATGTTATATGACATAAAGATTAACGATATTCAAGGCCTTTCCGTCATTTTCAAGCAATGATAAATAGGACTCTCAATAGAAAATAGACACAAAGTAAACTGCATTCACGGTATATGTTCACATTGTATGATGTGTCTCAAAAGTCCTTATTTTGGACTCTGGACTCGTCCCCTATAAGTGCGAAAAAATTAATGAATGAGACATTCTTGTGCGGAGTCTTGTAAATGAAATTTCCATTGGTCAGAATGGATTCTTCCGTGAGGTCGGAGTAGGTATAAAAACCGATTTAATCGTTCAACGTTTTGAATTGTTAACAACGATATATCAGATAAAATGTTTTAGAACAATTTATAAATCCAATATACAGTCATTTTTAATCGGTTGACGTGTAAGCATGTGTATTTAGTAGGCAGACATTCTTACACCCTATTAATTTAGGACAAATGAAATCGTCCAGCAGATAGAGAAAACAAAACTCCCTGGCATTTTTGTTCTTCCATTTTTAAAACTTTCCAGACTGCATGTTATAATAAATTTACGATTTTGTTTGTAAATAATAATAAACATCAATTATTAATTAACGATGTACACTGTAAAACGCTAGTTACACAGCAAAATGTGCCACATACGTTAAACATACGTTAAACATGTGTGATACGTATGTGACCTCACGTACGTTTAACGTGATTTAAGTACCACGTGTGTTTAACGTACGTTAATGAACATATGTGAAACGTATGTTATACGTGTGTTAGACATACGTGATACATTCCATACGTTTTACGTATGTGGATCCAACGTACGTTTTTCACATGAATTACATATATATCACATGTAAATTGCTTAAAATTAAATTACTTGAATATTTTTAATTTTTTTCAGTTCATTCTTGATATACTTCATCTTGCTGCTTGAATCACTTCAATTGATTACTCAGTAACTTCAGTGGATCTTTGGAAATACTCATTTTGCATTTCCAGCCACTTGTAAATCTAAAATTAGAGTTACAGAAAAAAGACAGTTGAATGATTACATTTAGATTTATATTGTTGTCATTCTTCTGTGCTTTAATAGTTTTGGGAAAAAAAACAAAGAATTTTAAATTAAATTTCATTTTATGATTAAGTAAAATTTACAAATGCCTCGGTTGCTTTTTTATTCAACAATATTGTTAAAGAATAACAGGATCCATTTAGATTTTATTGCAAATACATCATAAAGAACGTTTACAATTGTTAATAATTTTTTTCTTTTATTTGCAAGCTCTCAGAGAGAGAGAGAGAGAGAGAGAGAGAGAGAGAGAGAGAAAATAGAAGGTCAATCACAAGTATTAATTTGACAAAATAATTATTTACCTCTAGTATATTCATCCTGATTTTTGTTTACCTCCAACTTCTTCCTTTTTAATTTTTTCCCATGACAATGCTTGTTTGAACTTCTTTCTAAAATATTAATACAAACTTAAGTACATACAATCATTAGAGTTTTTAAATACACGATAAAAAATATAATTAATACCTGTAAGCGGAAAACAACGTATACAGGTAAATATTTTTTTATGCAAATAAGTTTGAATCCTTTGGGTGAAATGATATTCTAAAGTACACTTACACATACATGTAGTTTCACATAGTCCCCAGAAAAGTGTCTGTGTCTGTGTGCATGCATTGGGGGGGGGGGGGGGAGGGGGGGCAACTCTTTGATAATTCACTTTTTATATGAAAATTCAAGAAAAATCTTTGCTGCAACAAAAAAAAAATAGGGGGTATGGGGTTTAGGGGGGGGGGGGGATGAATACATGTCTGTATTAATCCTTATCTAAATTGAATTACCTTAATCTGTCACTAAATTAGCAACCACATGGCAAATGTCTTTGAACTCCGCGAAGATTTTTTGGTTCCTGGATCATTCATTACAAAATCTTCAGGCTACATCAAAACAGATCTTTGAAACTTCTGTATTATATCTATTTGCTACAAAATATAATACATGCATTAGATAAATAGATATATCAAAATTTTACACTTACTTACTAAGAAATACAAATGTACATGTAGGTGCCATGCAACAGATTATCATTAATGATCCTGAACACCCAGTGACTTCTACTTTTAATGAAGTATGTCATAGAAATCCATGCCTTTGAGTTGTTTATTAGGTTGGGTTTGTATGGAAAAATTTTCTCAGCGGTGTTGATGACCCTTAAAAAATGTTTAAATTGTGAAATGCAATGGTATGAGTACTTACATTATGATTTTATCAATTCAAAGAGACATTTGTCATTGACTGTGTTAGCTAGTTGATGTCCTCTTCCAGGGATATGTCAAGCAGCCAATGCATGCCTATACAAAAAATTCAATTACCATGCAATGAGAATACAACTTAATAGAGGCAATTCAATAATCATTTCACTTGGTTGCAATGGAAGACCTACTCGTTACTTTGTATAGGCTTTGCTCTAGTTTTTCTCTACTTTCAGATATTTCAGTTTTCAAATGCGTCTTATCAAAGATCGACATATATTTTATGGGTTTTAATAAGTATTGATTCTTCTAAATTAACTTAACCAAATAGCTGCTTAGTTGTAGCTCTCTGGGGAAACATCATTTTTATCGTCATTAATTCAACCCGAATTTTCCCGGAGAACACATTTACAGCTCCGTGCTACATGTTTACTCTTTTGACATCAGTAATTATACGATATAATTTTCAAATGCAAGTAAATAAAAACGAATGCTTGACAATCATTTCCTCTGCTAAATTCATCCTGCAGTTCGATCTTCTGCCTCCGTGACGTAAAAATGTGACATATATTTTGTCATCGACAAAACTAAAACCGATTTTGTATTAATTCCGGATTCGTTATCGAATTAATTTTAAGAGGACGCTTGGCTTCTGTTAATGAAACAACATTATTTATGCATAACTACATAAAAAGTTTAAACCAATAAACATGCACAGTAGCAAGGCTTTTCTTCACACATGTTCACATGCATTCATTTCAGAGACATGAGTGATAATATAAAGCACCATCAGACATGTACATTCCAGGGGGGGCGGGGGAGAGATCCCTCCAACCCCCGCCCCCTTAGATCCGCTCTTGCAGATAATTTTAATGTAAAGTTATTCAAATGCATGCCTTCACACATATGTAAAACATATATATTATTAACACAAGTGTAACATATGGTTTTTAGAACTCATGTTAACCATGTGTTTATTAACATATGTGTACCATGTGGTTGAGATCTACATATGTAAAACATATGGTTCACATATGTTTAACATATGTAAAATATAACGTATGTTAAACATATGTGATGTTGAAGGTATGTTAACACACGTATGTTAACCATGCCTTTTTCAACATATTTGTAACGTACGGTTTGACTTCACATGTGTGTAACGTATGTTTAACGTATGTTGTACGTGTGTTAAGTTCAAACATATGTGAAAAGTATGTGGCACAATTAGCTGTGTACCAGTTTTGTTGCGATGACAACCCCCCCCCCCCCCCCCCCCCCCCCCCTCGGCCATGATACCTATTTTTTAATCAGGATGCATGTGGCGGAAGACAAGTTGGAACTTAGCTGTTAACAATAGGCTACCGATATCATATCTTTGGAAATGAATTTCTCCTTAAGTAAGTACGTATAGTAACTGATACATGAAATTGTGAAAACTATCATGGAGGAACGCATGATCTACGCATAATTACTGCTTGATACAATATTTCTTTTTTCCGACATGCTTGATGTCTATGATAATAAGAAAATATATGCTTGACTTCATGTCGGCAATTACTCATTTTCTTTATTCCCCTTTTCACTAAAAAAAACAAACCATCCAACAAAATTGATCCAGATAAATGTAATTATAAAAAATAAAGCCAAAAGACAAACTACACACTCATCCTTCACCCACAATATTGCCTTTTCGTTATTGTCATCGTTGTAGAACCGTGTAACAATCTATTAAGTAGGTGCTTGCACGACACAGAACCCTTTGCTGATCTACGTTTTTATTAACGCATATAAAAAAAAAATTCTTTATGTTATTGAGCATTAACAGTTATTGTACCAAATGACCCTTTGCTTGATAAACCAAAAGAAAAAGAGACTTGAAACTTTTACTAATGTCTCCAGTACAGTTAGAGGGTTCTTCAATCTATTCATTCCGAAAGGATCCGAGGCCTCTTTTAGTAGTTACTGCCCCTGAAAGTATTGAGATTTGTATAAAATCACTTTTAACTTTTTAATTATTTGTCGTAGAGACGTCGGACCACTTGGAATGGAAGTGTCGACCATGGCTAAACAAAATGACATGATGTTCAAAGGTCAAGGTTATTTGAAAATCTATTAATTAATGAGTTTTTAGGCCTCTTTTGTTAAGGGTGGTACATAAAATCTTTTTCATGGATGTAGTATGACTTCTTAAGACATTTCAAAATATAACCCTTCAGCCCCTACCTTGAAGCGATTATAGAGTTGTTGTCCCTATGGTACGAAACGCTTGTTATCGCTACTTCTCATAAACCGTTAGAGGTAAAGACATCAAACTTTTACTAATGTATTCAGTACATTTTTTGGCTTCTTCATTCTATTCATACTGAAAGGGCTCGAAGTCCCCTTCTAGCAGTTATGGCCCCAAAGTTTCTTAAGTTTGTTAAAAACACAACTTTTGAACCTTACATCGTAGGGCCATTAAGCCACTTTAAATTGAAATGTTGAGTTTTACCTGTCAATATGACATAAAGGTCAAAGGTCAAACACAATTTGTACATTTTTATAAAGTAACACAGAGAACATGATATATTAATTATATTGAAACAAACATAAAAAATAATGAGTTAAAAAGACTTCTAATTGTTCAAGAACAATTAGTCTGCTAGTTCTTACATTTTTGTCATTTTTCTAAAGAGACACTTTAAAGAATGCAAAATATGAAATATGTTTTAAAATCGGTCCACGCATTCTCGAGAAAGGATAGAAAAAATAAAACTTTCTTGGAAGTACATAAATTTCAGACTGTCACATTTTTAATTCATTATGATATTTTTCAGAAATGATGGAAATGATGGAATCGAAAAGAAGTAGACTAAATCTTGGACAAGGCATTCTTGATGCTGCTGCTGATCTAGGTTTAATGTTTATATTAAATTACAATACGCTTTGATTCAGAGCAAACATTTTCGCCATTCCTGGATCGTCATGCAGATATGTACAAACTACTGATCTGCTACGCATAATAATACCGTCTAGAAGAAAATGTTTGGCATAACAACGTTAAGTTGGCGGTACATGTACGTTAAACTCCCAGAGCAAAAAAAAATGTCAAAATAATATCAGATAATTTAAAAAAAAATATAGTCTGTTCAAAGATATTTTGCCACACATTTTCTCAAATTATTCGATAATACCTCAGGGCTTAAACGATGTTCATTCAATAGTATGAAGAAATCACAAGATATCTTCTTTGAAACGACCTCTCTACACGTAATTTGTCATGCTTGAATGCACTGCTAGAAGAGATTTTTGCATTGCGAAAGAAATGATAGGACCCGTATTATAATGCTGAAAAATTGTGCGAGATATTCCGAGTGTCTTCCAAATAAAGAAAAGATGTCACATTTACCATTATAAATCTCTGTATAAAATCTGTTTTTGTTCCTGGGATTTTTTTTCGAGTAAAAAATGACTATGTGTCAATGAAGATATCTTTGATATTTTTTTCTTTCATCGATTTCAATTTCAATTCTTTTTCAGGTATGAGAATTTAAAAATCGTCCAAATGCGCTGCAAAAATATTTATGTATAGACTATAGAGGACATTTACGAGAGCCCATTGAGCTAATTTTCGTAGGTAAAAAAATATTTGTTTCGCGAATAAACGCGAAACTGTCGCGATATAACGCGTAACTTTAGAGTATAAATGTGTAACTTTCGCGATATAATGCGAAACTGTCGTGAATAAACGCGAAAAATACGCGACATAACGCGTTAGTTTCGCGAATAAACGGGTAACGTTCGCAATATATAACGCATAACTTTCGCGAATAAACGCATAACTTTTGCGAATAAACACGAAACCTTTGCCAAAAAAACCCGCAAAACTTTCACGTATAAACGCGTAACTTTCGCGTATCAACGTAAAATCATTATTACTTATCAGGTTAGTTACTGACTCACTACGGAAATATATTGGGTTGATCAATCTCACTGATGGCGAGGGGAAGCCAAGCCGTCTATGTGATTGATTAACCCAATATATTTCCGTACTGAGTTAGTTACTAACCTAATAAGTGTTTTGTTTTCCCGACGATTATCAAGCGTCATATTTATTCACAAATAGCGATGATGCATGCAAAGCCATGTACAAGATGCCTAACATCTCGTCCAATTTAACTCATTCAAACTCTTCAAATTTTTTAATCTCACCTTTCAAATACTCTTTAAAAAATTTTCGCGAAAGTAACGCGTTTGTTTGCGAAAGAAACGCCTTTATTCGCTAAAGTTTCGCGTTTATTCGCAATAGTTTTGCGTTAATTCGTAAAAGTGTCGGCGTAATTTTCGCGTTTATTCGCAAAAGTAACGCGTTTATTCGCAAAAGAATATTTTTGTTATATACGAAAATGAGCTCAATTTCGTAGACATTAACCTGTGACTGCAAGGGTTGAGAAAAATTTACACGATTTAAGAAAATGGATTAACTTAAACAATTAATGTCAAAACCATACGATATTGAATAAGAAACCGGTTTATGATATGCAAAATAAAGAACATGAAACATGTTGTTTTTTTATTATTGTGTAATGCGAATTTGTAACTACCACTTTTCTCTCAGTAAGCATTGGAAACTAGACTTGCAAAAAGATTTATATTGCATAAACTGAAAAATTAAACACTTTGATTCATGTCCAGATGCAACCCCCACTTTTTTGTGCAGCAAAAATGTTTCTTAAAATTGCATACAAAAAAAATGAATAAACAGGCTCCCCCCTCTCCACTTTCATGAGACCATGTAAAAAATGGAATGGAAAACAAGTAAATAAACAGTGAAATTGAAGTTAAAGGTATACTTGCTCTCTTATGAACATGTTGTCCAAAGCATCTAGGAAGAATTCAAATTATCACTGTTTTAAAAACTTTGAATCAGAATTAAAAATAGGTGAATAGACAAAAAATACCAGATAATTAAATTGTTTAAACCAAAACCTGATGGCATTTAGTGCAAAAAAGATTAAATGATGTATCTTTATTATTAGTTATACCGCTATCATTTTATTTCTTTTTTTTGGCCCAGTGACTTTAACTTACCGCTACTTTTACTTCCATTTGCTTTAAATTTAGACATTACTATGTGCCGAAACGAATGTTTGTTCATAAATGCCTGAAGAGTCATGAATCGAAATATTTTAGTTTCCTATGGTAACATGACCTACGCAAACGGATATGAGGAGAACGCAGAGAAAAGTAAACCGCTTTGTCCACTTATTCCTAATGGTCTAGGTATGAGTAATGCTATTCTCAATCTATCGAATGGAATTTTTCTCGTTCCATAACATTTTCTTTTTCTATACATTTAATTTCATTTAATAACATAGTTTACGCTAATATGTTATTAAATGTGATATTATCTGTGTTACAGTTGGGAATAGAAAGGTCAACAAAACTCCACCAACTTGGGAAGATATGGAAAGGAATTATAGTCTGATACAAAACGGCCAATATAAACCCAAGAATTGTAAATCTCGACAGAATGTAGCCATACTCATTCCATTCCGCGACAGGGAAAGTCATCTAAGAATTTTCCTTAACCATATGCACCCATTTCTCATGAGGCAGCAACTACAATATGGAATATACGTTGTGGAACAGGTAATTTTTTTTTATTGATAGACAAAAAGCTAGCTACATGTATATTAAAAATCCATAATGAATTAGCGAATTTAAAAAAAAAGAGTAAACAACCATAACAAATTCAATGTGGTCGCACATTTTAAATTAGATACTTTCATAAGACAGTAATACCTATACCAAGTGTGTGCCCCTAAATTACACAATATTCAGTAAGATTTAAAAATCATGATTTACTGAAAAAAATAGATCTTATTCCATATTACCCTTGGAGCGAGAGTCAGAATAGCTTAGTCGTCAAAACCCTGGACATTAGCCCAGGCGACCCAGGCTCAAGCCCCGAGTGCCGAAATTTATTTTTCAATTTGTTTGTGTAGATTAATAATTTTGTCGTAAAAGTGAAGGATTTATTTGATTTACTCTAAAATCGGACGGAAGACCCACTCGTTGCTCGCAACGACATCGTGCCTAGTTTTTAGGGCCTTCCGTTTCCAACGACCAACCGGTCGGAAGTTATCGTCGTTAAACGATTTTTTAAAGTCAATTTTGTCCGCGACGTTTCTCAAAAATAAGAAAAAAAAGAGAGGGCGAGGGTCCGAGTAGCTAAGTCATTAGAGTCGTGGAAAAGTGCCCAGGTGACCCGGGTTCAAGCCCTGAGTGCCAAAAAGGCTTTTTTAAACTAATGTTTTGCTCATAGTTATGATTTATTCTTAAAATGATGGGTTTTATCTCATATATTAAAAGATTGGAGGAAAGACCCACTCGTTGCTCGCAACGAGAACAATCTAGTTAGGATATTCCGGAATATTAACGGAATACTCTCTTGTTAATCTATAGTTTCTTTTTCTTTATTAAGGTCTTCCGTTTCCAACGGAAGGTCTTATTGTTTTCGTATGGTTTCTTTTTCCCAACTGAGGTCTTCCGGTTTTCATTCGGTTTTTCTTTCCTTATTATTAAGGTCTTCCGTTTCCAACAGAGGACCTTATTGTTAACGTTCGTTTTTTTTTCTATTATTAGGGTATTCCGTCTTCAGCGGAATACCCTTCTATTATTCTATTGTTTCTTTTTACTTTTCTTATTAGGGTTTTCCGTTTTCAACTGAAAACCCTTCTGTTATTCTACTGTTTCTTATTGTTATTTTTTTTTTTCCCGCAAATTTTGTGAAGGCCATTTCTCGAACATTTTTTGTCTGATTGCTTTGAAACTTTCAGGGTATGTAGATGATTTTAAGTTCTGAAAACTATTTTTTCATATTTCAAAAATTCATTTCCGGTTATGAGTTATTGCCCTTTAATTGAAAATTGGGGGGTCCATTGTCCAGTGTTGATTTCGGGAACTACAGATGATAGGTGCATGAAGTTTGGCGAAATTGTTGGTAACATTTTATAGTTTTGCTGGCATAAAAATTTTGGTAAATTTCTTTTTTAGTTTAAGAGGTATTTGTCGCCAAAGTTAAAGATTTTTTTGGGGCTGAAATGTTGTTGCTTTTTGTATTGTAACTTTTAAACTAAAAATATTTTGTTAACATATAGAACAAAAGTTGTTTAGAATATCGAGAGCTTTCATTTAAAATTGGGAAAAAAGGGCTGGCCCCTATAATTAGGGGTCAGCAGTCCATAAACGTTTTTTTCTGATAGCTAAAAATTTTATCATTCTATGGAAAAAAAAATAACTAGATTACTTTTAATAAATTAAATTTTGTAATTTGGTATGAAATTAAACAAGCTCTGTGGTATATTTATTTGTAATTTCATAAAAAAAAATATATGCGAGAATCGTACATGAACGAGTTAATATTGTCTACATAGACACACAAGCGAACAATGCCGCTTCCGGGCGTAGCATTTGTTATTGTTCTGATTAAATTTCACGGTTTTATTCTGTTTATCTAAATCATTTATAAATGCAATGAACATTCACAACTACTTATTTAAACGTGCTATGTGTCCGCGCAGAACAAATCTATGTCGGGGACCCCTATCTGTAACCCCAAATATAAACAGCGACGAACAGCATTATGGAAAAGACAGAGCCATGGATGCCGAAACGCAGAAGAGAAGTTGTGAATTTTTTCGCCGTACATGTTGTACGTTCACGTGCACTTGCAATCCACAGTGAAGCACATGAACATGTACCGGGAACACTACTTCGTATTTGTATATTAAGGAGGGATATATTTAGGGTCTTCCGTTGAAAACAGAAGACCCTCTTGTTATTCTTCGGTTTCTTTCTAGGGTCTTTCGTTTCCAACGGAAGACCCTCTTGTTATTCTATTGTTTCTTTTTATTAGGGTTTTCCGTTTTCAACGGAAACCCCTTCTGTTATTCTACTGTTTCTTATTATTATTTCTTTTTCCCGCAAATTTTGTGCACGAGATTTCTCGAATATTTTTTGTCTGATTGCTATGAAACTTTTAGGGTATGTAGATGATATTAATATCTCTAAATGTTTTTTTCAATTTTTTAAAATTCACTTCCAGTTATGAGTTATTGCCCTTTAATTGAAAATTTGGGGGTCTTTTGTCCAGAGTTCATCTCGGTAACTACAGATGATAGATGCATGAAATTTGTCGGTAACATTTTATAGTTTTGCTGGCATGAAAATTTTGGTAATTTCTTTGTTAGTTTTTGAGCTATTTGTCGCCAAAGTTTAAGATTTTTTCGGGGCTGAAATTTTGTTGCTTTTTGTATTATAACCTTTAAACTAAAAATATTTTGTTAATACATATAGAACAAAAGTTGTTTAGAATAACGAGAGCTTTCATTTAAAATTAAGGAAAAAGGGCTGGCCCCTATAATTAGGGGTCAGCAGCTCATATACGTATTTTTCTGATAGCAAAAATCGTTATCATTTTATGAAAAAAAATTAATTCAGTTATTGTTAATATATTAAATAATGTCATTTGGTATCAAATTAAACAAGTTCTGTGCTATATTTTTTTTCAAATTTCATAAAACAAATATATGAGAATCGTACATGAACGATTGATAAGCTACGAGTAATAAAGGAGAAAAGATGGACATTAAAGTGTGTGATTTATGTGGATGTTACTGATGAAGGTGAGGCTTTTACTCCTTTTAAAGTTTCTTGTTAACTGGTTAAAATTTAGTATATAGTATAGATGTACATTGAAGTACGTACACACTGTTAAATGTTTTTGTTATGGTGTGGGTGTTTGTTTACTAACGTGTAATTTTTACATGTTTCATGGATGTTTAGACTCGCTCGAGGTTCATGGGGGACTGGAAAGGGTAACTGAATTTATCTATTTAAAAAAATAACAGATTGTGAATTTTCAACTCAAAATTCAAAGCAGGGTCTAATTAGAAACATATCATATATTCTTGTGCAGAAGACTCCAAATGTAGTCATGAATACCCTGTAGACATAACTTCAAGTAAATAAAATTGTATACTTCAGACTTCAGAGTTAAAACATGACTTTAATATCTTTATGATGCCGATCATTGTATCATTAAAGAGGTTTAGCAGACCAACGGGTACCCGGTACATGTACTTGTACATGTAGGTTACAAGTTAGAACTATGCCTACCATTCTACCAGTTCACATAATTTTTCTTGTTTAGCAGTTATGATGTGTACTTAAATTGTCCTTGTTAATGTTTTAATGTAATTTTTTATTCTCTTTTTTTAATCTGACTACTGGCAGTACTGGCGTGCGAGCAGTTCTCGCCGAGGACCATTTCTCGCTGGTGCACTGTTACATCATATTTTCGTATATAATTTTATGTGTTGATAAAATGACGTAACAATGCACTGGTGAGAAATGGTACTCGGCAAGAACTGATCGTACGCCAATATTGATTAATTACAGACAAAAACTGAAGGTTCCGAGTGTTATTTTTTATTGAACAACATTGTTTAAAATAATTCTTTATATATGTGACGATCAGACCGGTTTGAATACCAGTGCCAGATAGCTCAGTTGGTAGAGCACCTGACTAGAGATTCAGTCTTATTATTCAGTTTCCAACGGAAGACCTTATTGTTTTCGTACTGTTTCTTATTAAGGTCTTCCGTTTCCAACGTAAGACCTTATCATTTTCGTACTGTTTCTTATTAGGGTCTTCCGTTGGAAACGTAAGACCCTTCTATAATTTTATTGTTTCTTTTTCACTTTTCTTATTATTATTATTCAAGCCCCGAGTGCCGCAAATTTTTCGCTTAGATCTACGGTTTTATCTTTGAATTGATAAGTTTGATCTAATCTTTTCAAAAATCGGACGGAAGACCCACTCGTTGCTTGCAACGAGATCATGTCTAGTTAATCATTTTTTCCCCAAATTTTGTGCACGAGATTTCTCAAAAACTATTCGACTGATTTCGACTATTTTTTAACAGATGTTATGACGTGATCTAATTTTCATACATGTTTATTTATTTTTTAATAGTCACTTCCGGTACTAAATTATCGTCCATTTTGTAATTTTTGACGACCCATTTTTTGCAGCTATAAACTCGAAAACCATAAGAGATATGAATATAAAATTTTCAGGATAGGTAGACTATAGTTTGAAGTTGTGCAGCATGTAGTTGTTAAACGCCTGTTGCTCCATTTCTTGGAGCTCGCCTGGGTACGAAAATTGGGTACGAATTTTCATTCAAAATTTTCATACGTTTTGATCTGTATCTTTTTATCAATTGATATTTTGTAAAAACATATCTAAAAACATATCTAACAAAAGTAGTAAATAATTAAAAGTTCTTTCCAAAAAAATCATGAAAAAGGGGCTGGCCCCTTTTTTTAGGGGCCAAGATCCCCGTAAACTCTATTTCAAATAACATAAAAATGATAAAGATATTGTAATCTATTATAAAAGCAAATATGTTGATATTATCAATATCTATCAGAAAAAAATCATTACTACGCCCATTTATTACATAATATGGGATTTTTAGGGGCAAAAGATCTAAAACTTTGACGCAATATATCAGGAAAAAGAAACATATTTTGTTAAGCATTGTAGAAGAGTAAATGTTTGCATTGATGATTCTAATCGATTCCATTAATCAAAACACCAACGTCTATTCCCATTAGGGATCTATAGGGCTGGCCCCTAAAATATTCAATCATTTGTATCTTACAAATGAACTGCAATTTTAGATGGGTGTAAGAACAAAAAATGTTAGTATTTGTGAGACCTTTTGAATGAACTCAAGAAAAAGGGGCTGGCTCCGTACATTAGGGGCCAAGACACCCGTGAACTCTTTTACAAATAACTTAAAACGATAAAGATTTTGTGATGCATTATAGAAGCAAAGTTGTTGATCGTAACAATATCTATCAGAAAAAATCAATGCCACGCCCATTTATTACGGAATGGCTTTCCAGTAGCACCACCTGGAGAGATTTCTAAACACACATGTGCAGACCTTGCAATTTGTTGCCGATTCAATTGTAAAATCACGATATAAAAAGCAAGCTGTGCATACATTTTGTAAATGAATATCGTCTTTAAATAATAAAGCTATATAAGATTTGTTAATAATTATTCATGGTTAAGAATCAAGTATAGTTCAGCAAATTTCTACACACGTGCAGCGTTATTTCCGGCCATATTTCGACGAGAGAAGAGGCGTAACTGTTAACAATCAATATGTGGCAATGTTAGTGTGTTTATGTGTATGTTTGCTATGGATATGAAAAACTATATACAGCGATTTCTTTACAAGTTCGGTGTTTATCACTTCAATATATCAACTGAACAGAGTAAAAATTCCAGTAATTTTAAAGTCATACACCTTGTCGGGATACTGGGTAATCAATTTCTATTTTTTTCACTGCGGGGTCACTTTTTTACGGGGGTCATTTTTTACGTTTCACATGAAAAATGACCCCTGGGTCTTTTTTCTTCAGAAAAGTCCAATTATTTTACAGCAAAGGGGATCATTATTCTACGTCGAAAAATGACCCCGGTCATTATTCTACGGGGGTCATTATTTCTCATTACAGCGGCATTTCTTTGATGCCGACAAAGCGACCCAGTGAACTCTACTGCATGCAGCCGTACTGCAGGGGCACTTCAGAGGCATATCTTTGATGAGGCGATGCGACGAGCGTCTGAACTAGTGACAGAAACGAGCTCTATATTTGTATTAAAAAAACCGCTATTATTTTTATTTATACTAAAGATGAAACGGAAAACATTAAAATCCATCATTTTAAAGATAAAGTCGTTAAAAAAAAAACAATTAAGGAAGAAAAAATAATCGACATTTGGGGACTGAACCCGGCTCGCTTGGGCACAAGTCCAACACTCTAACGACTGAGGTACGCGGAATCTCGCTTCAGGACTTTGGAGCCCAACATTTCGAGAATGTATGGATCGCTTTTAAAACAAATTTCATATTCGGAAGTTTTGAGAGCGTCTCTATCGAATAAAAACTAAAAAAGAAATTCAGGTTTAAAAAATTCAAAAATTTTATTTCCTTCCAGTGACGACCAGAAGTTACGGCGGAGGTTTGGATATGTGAACGCGCTGCAGCCGTTAATTCTCTACCATTTCTGAGAATTTGAAGGTTCTTTCTTAAATACTTTTTGAGGAAAGTCGTGAACAAGCAAAAAACATAAAATCTTTATTATCTCCGGACCGGAAGTGACGACCAAAAAAACTTGTGAAATTTTCTTACAAATTTTGTCATAAATAAGATCTGAAAGTTTCATAAAAATGGGCTGAGGCATTTTTGAGAAAATGTAACAAAAAAATAATAATAATAGGGAAAAAGAATCAAAGCAATAACAAAAAGATTTTCTGTTAAAAACAGAATACCTTAATAACTAGATCTCGTTACGAGTAACGTGTAGGTCTTCCGTCCGATTTTGTTTTATATGATGAGATGAAATATCAATACTCTCTGCCAAATCTGAGATCCTGGTAAAACTAGGTTTTTTGTCACGAGACCGGAAACGGACGAACAAATGTTATTAATGAAATTAAAGGCTGTTTTTATACATTTGTCTAGTGTACATCACTGTTTATCATGCTAAATGAAACACCAAAGACAATCGGTTAGACTTGTTAAAAACATGAATTGTTTGAACTCTTCTTTTGAGTACCAGAAGAGACGGTTGACAAAATAAAACCCGTTAAACACATCTTGAATCAATTGTCTATCATTGATAACAGTTCGTGTCTCAATCACTTACAGTGACTAAAATCTCTCGGGTATCAAATTTGTAAAAAAGATAGGTACCTAAGGTATTTGATAAAATTCACTGGAAGTAGAATATGTTTGCTTATTTAACAGATATAAGATCGTGTAATGATATACCGGTATTCATTCGATGTTAAAAAGATAAGGAAAAAAGTGCTTCCGGTGACGACCTGAAGTGACGACGATTCAAACAAAATAATGTAAACACAAATACATAATTAAGGCTATCATCCCACAAAGTTGTGTTGTTCAATTCATCACTGTTTTTGAGAACTCGTGGAGTGGTTATTTTTTTTCTTTTGACAGAAAGCGGACAAACGGAAATGCTCAGTGAAAGTAAAAAGCATTTCGTGAACACTAGACACTTGTACTTTACTGTTTATCAATTTTACTAAAATTGTCAAAGAAAAACAGTTAAACTTTCAAAAAGTTTGATTTGTTTGACCCCTTCAAGTAAGAACCGGAAGTGACGGTTGACAAATGAAAGCGATTAAACGCATTTTCTATCGAATGTTTTTTATCTCTATAAGTTTCATGTATTGATCACTTGACTTTCTGAGATCTTGGGGTAAAACATTCATTACAAAAACGCTTTCGGAGATATTTGAGATTTTTCACCGGAAGTAATTTTTTGTTTGTTTTTATTTAACATTGGATACATAACATATGTAAGGATTATTACTTTGATTTCAATTCTATATGAAACAAATTAAATGCAAAAAAAAATTAATAATAATAATTTTTTTGAAGTGCTTCCGGTGACGACCAGAAGTTATGACAAACAAAACAAAATAGTTTTAAGATATCTACAACTATAGGTCTATAATCCTACAAAGTATGAATGCTCAAGTCTTTATCATTTTTGAGATCTCAATGTCACAAGTTTTTTGTCGCGGGACAGGGAATGGACAACAGGAAATTAACTTTGAAAAAATGAAACATGGATACTCGAGATAAAAATTGTTTCTATTACTCCTGAAAATCTTTTGTACAAAAAAGGGGGAACAAAATTCGTACCCAATTTTCAAGCCATAGTAAGCTCTTTGGAACTGCGTCACTGGCGTTAAAAAAAGCAATAGGAACACCTGAAGACTATGGTCTACCTATCCTGAAAATTTCATGTTCATATCATTGATTTTTTTCTATACCAAGCGTACACAAAAAAGTTACAAAATCATCGATAAATCGGTACCGGAAGTGACGACGGCAAAAATATTAAAAACAAAATAAATTCAGATCACTTCCAATCATCTGTGAAAAATGGTGTAAAACGGTTGGACAGTTTTTGAGAAATTGCGTGCACAAAACGTATGGAAAAGGGGATAATAACTAGAGCTGAGCTCGTAGAAAGCAACGAGGATGTCTTCTGTTACAGCTTAAAGTTAAGAAAGAATTGTCAATCAGTCTTTATAACACCATCCCCTTCTACTTACACTTGTCAGGGCCTGACATATATTGATAGGAGATCATTTTCACACAACTCTAATTTCTGACCAATCAGGGCTTTAGAAAATCAATTTGAACTCTTGAAAATTAATTCATGATTGACTATTTTCTATGTACAGTACCCGCAACGTTATTTTTTACAAGATAAACGATAGGATAGGATTCACACACGATAGGATAGCATTAACGCACGATAGAACAGTATACACGCGCGAAAGGATAGGATTAACGCACGATAAAACTGTATACACGCACGATATGATAGGATTGATACACGATAGGAAAGGATAAACGATGTTCATGATAAACGTATGAACGCTTAAAACAATATTTACGAACAAACTGATAATGGCAGAATGTGTTATTTTACGTGGAATTTCTTTTTAGTAACAATTGCCGAGTTGTTAATCATCGCTGCAAAATTTATAGAATTATAAAAATGACCAGTTAATTTTTTTTCCAACTAAGATTATGAGCTTTAATGATCAATAAATTTTCTGTAATGTTAAAATTGTTTTCATTACCGAACACCCTAGCCGATCGCCGCGAATATTTCAGCCCGAGATTAAATCACTCGGAAAATAGCGGGTTTAATTATATAAATCCAACTCTTGTATAAAGTAAATATAAAATCTATCATAAGTACATTTCTTTCTGTATAAGAAAATGATGCATTAAAAACGAATTATTACAGACAAGTAAAATAAATATTTACGCAGATACACATTCCGCGTTCGATTTGTTAACATTGTTTTCATTACCACACACCCTAGCTGATTGCCGAGAACATTTCAGCCTGAAATAAAATATCACACGGAAAATAACGGGTTCAAAATACAACTCGGGTTTTAATTAAATATACCGGTAAATTATATCATAGATAGTTTTGTTTCTGTAAAATATTATATTGCATAAAAGTTAATGTTTACGCAGGTATGCACTCTGCGTACGATTTAATATATTCGATATACAGGTAAATATGTTACCTTGTTCCTAAGAACTTCGTTTTTCATTTTCAATGTTAATAGATATGATTTACATATAATATTGGTTAATTTTGATCTAAAAAAAAAAAAAAATTTGCATCCTGACGGAATGTTGCATAGGGTTTTATAATTCTTGTTCGATAAATATTCGTATACGGCGCACCGAAGGAGTTGCAACTTAGTAATAAATGTACTTGCTTATGAAAAGGCACGAAACGATTAACACGATAGGATAAACGGAAGAATTGTTGAAATTAAACGATAAACCTGATAGGATTAACGCACGATAGGATAGGATTAACGCACGATAGAACAGTATACACACACGATAGGATAGAATTAACGCACGATAGAACAGTATACACGCACGATACGATAGGATTGATACACGATACGATAGGATGGGATTGTAAAAAATAACGTTGCGGGTACTGTATAAATGTTACCCCAAGACTGCAGAGTATTGAATAGTTAGATCTCTCGTAAAGCAGATAAAGGCATGTCTGTGATAAGTTGGGTATATATTTAGACAAGAAAAGTCTTTACTGCAACTTTAAAACACTATTACGCACAGGGAGCTATTCCTCACAAGCAACATGAAAGCGGGTATGAATGTTCTCGTGTGAAGCGTTTAACTCTTTTATTACGCAATATCCAAACAACAGTATATTACAATTAGATTGATAAGATAATGAAAAACAACTATTTCACGACATCATTATCGTAGCATGTATCGTATTTTAGTTATCCAGCAAAGACTTTCAAGGCGCCTAGATCCCTTCTTTATATTAAGGGTCCAGCCCCTTTTTTCTGGTCTCAAATGAAAGCCCTTAAATTTATAAACAACTTTTGTTCTGTATGCATTTAGAAAAAATTGCAAACCAAAAAGTTACGGAGCAAAAACATGAGTTAAAACTAGCAATTTCGAGATATAGATTTCGATTATATAGATTAAGTGGAAAAATTGAAAAAAAAAAATAAAATACTAAAATCAGAAGACAACATTCAAAATGTCCATTTTAAAAAATTCTAAGTTTGGATTATTTGCTACGGACCATTTCGGAGCCTTTGTCTGGAAACGGATGCCCCTAAAATTAAAAAAAAGGGGAATAACTCGAACCCAGAAGTTACGATTTGTCATTTTTTTTGCTTAAAAGCTACATCTAATTTACAATACACCCTGAAAATTTGAATGAAATCAAATTACATACAAAAAACAAAAAAAAAGTTATTAAGGTTAAACACTATAAGCTATAAGAAGCTAAAAGAAGAATAACAATAATGAAGAATTACCATCAGAATCAGTACAAGGTCTTCCGTTGGAAACGGAAGACCTTAATAACTAGATCTCGTCACAAGTAACGTGTATGTCTTCCGTCCGATTTGTTTTATATGATACGATGAAATATCGATATTCTCTGCGAAATATGAAATCTTGTTGAAACTGGGTTTTTTGTCTCGGGACCGAAAACAGACGCACGGAAGTGATTAATGGAAATAAAAGCTGGTATTTCTTGTACATTTTCCTAGTGTATATCACTGTTTGTCAGGCTATATGAAACACCCAAGAAAGTCGGTTAAACCTTAAAAAAAATATGAATTTTTAAAACCATTCCAATTAGTACTGGAATTGATGGTTGACAAAATTAAAACCCGTTAAACGATTTTTCAATCAAATGTCTATCATTCATAAAAGGCTCGTGTTTCAATCGCTTACTGTTATCAAATTTGTTAAAAGGAAAGCTATTGAGATATCTCGTCGGAAGTAGAATTTTTTGTTTTTATTTAACATCGGATACAAAACATATGCAAGGATCATTACTTTAATTTCAGTTCTATATGAAACATATTAAATGCGAAAAAAAAAAATATTTTTTTTAATTACTTGTGGTAATGACGGAAAGTTTTGGCGAACAAAACAAAATAGGTTAAAGACATCTACAACTATTGGTCTATAATACATCCTACAAAGCCTGAATGCTCCAGTTCTTATCATTTTTTTTTATCCTGACGTCACAAGCTTTTTGTCGAGGGACAGGAAACGGACGACAAGAAACGAAGTTTGAAAAAAAAAAATGAAACAAAAACTTTGAGATATCATGTTCAATTTTCCCTGCAAATTTTTAAAAAATCTATTTAGCCATCTCTGAGAAATCTTTCAAAAAAAAGGTGGGGAAAATTTCAAAATTCCTCACTATTTTTCGCACACGGGCAAACACCAAGTGATAGCGCCACTGGCGTTAGACAACATGATAGTGCACAACTTTCAATTCTAGTCTACCTCTCCTGAATCTTTTGTATTCATAACACTGATATCTTCTGAAATCAGCTCTGCACAAAATATATCGTAAAAAAATAGAAAATCGACCATAACTCGGTACCGATGGTGACGATTTCAAAAATGTCTAGAACTATGACCTCTGGCAATCATTTGTGAAAAAATGGTCGAAATCGGCCGAATATTTTCTGAGAAATTGCGTGCACAAAATTTGTGGGAAAAAATAAGAAACAGTACGAAAA
This sequence comes from Magallana angulata, assembly GCF_025612915.1. Classification (NCBI taxonomy): domain Eukaryota; kingdom Metazoa; phylum Mollusca; class Bivalvia; order Ostreida; family Ostreidae; genus Magallana; species Magallana angulata. Next base: position 26,987,234 of record NC_069118.1, on the reverse strand, counting down.
CAATAAAACGGAAAACCTTAATAAGAAACGTTAAGAAAAGAATAAGGTCTTTCGTTGGAAAGAGAAGATCTTATTAATAAACAGTACGACAACAATAAGATCTGTCATTGGAAACGGAAGACCTTAATGATGAGACAAGTAAACTAGATACGATCTCGTTACGAGTAACGAGTAGGTCTTCCGTTCAATTTTTTATACGATTCCATTAAAATATCAATGAAATTTTAGAATTTGCACTCGACCCCTCCCTTTCAGATAATGTATACGATTGTCAATATCCTTTCAAATGCTTGACAATGTGTTTTGCTTTTTCACATACAGCACATTTAAAAATTAAGATTTTAGTCCCCTAAAATCCCTAATTACGTCATCAATGGGTGTGGCAATGAGTTCTACAAACTAATATTGTTACAATCAACAACTTTGCTTTTATAATGTTTTACAAAATCTTGATCGTTTTTTTAAGGTATGTGTAAGCATTTTTACGAGTCTCTTGGCCCCTAATTTAAATGGTCAGCCCTTTTTCTTGGGTCTTTCAAAAGGTCACACGAATACTAAGATTTTTTGTTATTACAACCATCTAAAATTGTTGTTCATTTTTAAGATACACATGATGAAATATTTTAGGTGCCAGCCTTGTAGATCCCTTATCGGGACAGACATTGGTGCTTTGAGTAATAGAATCGATTAAAACCATCAATGCAAACATTTTCTCTTCTACAATGCTTAACAAAATATGTCTCCTTTTCTAGAAATATTGCTTCAAAGTACTTTGGCCCCTAAAATTCCCTTATTACGTAATAAATGGGCGTGGCAATGATTTTTCTGATAGATATTGTTACGATCAACAACTTTTCTTCTATAATGCATTACAATATCTTTATTGTTTTTTAGTTATTTGTAGTAGAGTTTACGAGTGTCTTGGCCCCTAAGAAAAGGGGCCAGCCCCTTTTTCATTATGTCTTTGAAATTGTCTTTAAGATTCTAACATTTTTTGTTCTTACACCCATCTTAAATTGTTGTTCATTTTTGAGATACAAATGATTGAATATTTTAGGGGCCAGCCTTGTAGATCTCTTGACAGCAGACGTTGGTGTTTTGATAAGTGAAATCGATTTAAACTCTTTATGCAAATATTTTCTCTTCTATGATGTGTAACAAAATATGTCTACTTCTCTAGATATATTGCGTCCAAATTTAGGTACTTTTGCACCAAAAAATCTATAATTACGTAATAAATGGGGTGGCAAAGATTTTTTTCTGATAGTTATTGTTTCAATCAACCAACAATCAATTCAATCAACAACTTTGCTTCTATAATGCATTTCAAATTCTTTATTGTTTTTAAGTAATTTGTAATAGAGTTTACGAGTGTCTTGGCCCCTAATTAAATTAGCCAGCCCCTTTTTCATGATTTCTTTGAAAAGGTCTTTAGAATTCTAATATGTTTTGTTCTTACGCAAATCTAAAATTGTTGTTCATTTTTGAGATAGAAATGATTTAATATTTTAAAGGCCATCCCTGAAGATCCCTTATGGGGACAGACGTTGGTGTTTGTTAAGTGAAATCAATTTAAACCGTTAATGCAAATATTTTCTCTTCTATGATGTCTAACAAAATATGTCTACTTATCTAAATATATATCGTCAAAGTTTAAGTACTTTGGCCCCTTAAAATTCCTAATTACGTAATAAATGGGCGTGGCAATGATTTTTTCTTATAGATATTGTTGCGATCAACAACTTTGCATCTATAATGCATTTCAAAATCTTTATCATTTTTAAGTTATTTGTAATAGAGTTTACGAGTCGCTTGGCCCCTAAAAAAAGGGACCAGCCCCTCTTTCTTGTTTTTCTTGGAAAGACCTTTTGATAATCTACTATTTTTGTTATATATATCTTAACAAAATATCAACTGATAAGAAGATACAGATCAAAAGTATGACAATTTTGAATGAAAATTCGTACCCAATTTTCGTGCCGAGGCGAGCTCCAAGAAATGGCGCCACTAGCGTAAAACAACATAATAGTGCACAACTTCAAACTATTGACTACCTATCCTGAAAATTTAATAGTCAGATCTGATAGTTTCTGAGATCAGCTCTGCAAAAAATAGGTCTTAAAAAAAATACAAAATAGCCGATAAATCGGTACCGGAAGTGACGACACAAAAAAGAAAATAATTTATGAAGTTTAGATGACAATCAATAATCTGTGAAAAAATGATTGATAACGGTCAAAAGGTTTTCAAGCAATTGCGTGCAGAAAATTTTAATAATAACCCTAATAACAAAAAGACCTGAAAAAGAAAACAATGGAATAACAGTAGGGTCTTGTGTCTTTATCTAAATGAAAGATTGTTTTTCAATTTTTACTACATTCCAACAACCCCTTTGTGATGAATATGTTTGTCAGAAAATCAAAAAATTGGAGAAAAGGAGAGACAGGACAATTCTTGGCTCCGGCGAGATTAGAACAAACATCTTTTGCAGATGTGTTATTTTGATTTAATTCCGACCGGAAGTAAATGTTTTAAAAAAAACTTTCGGCGGTACAAACTTTAGATGACGAGGCATCATCCCTGAAAACTTGACTGAAATCGGGCAAGCCATCTCGGAGAAATCGCCTGCACAAAATCGGTAATAAAAAAAATAAATTAAAAAATGAACTAGAGCAAAGCTTGTTGCAAAGCAACGAGTGGGTCTTCCGTTAATGTCGAAAGTAAAGCTAGAGGTTTATGTAAGGGGTAGAGTTCTTATACCAATAACAATGGTAACTTAAACAAAAAAAAAATTAAAAAATTGAATAATTCTTGGTACGACTTAACAAAATCCGAATTGTTCTGAGTACGAATTAACAAAAGCCTTTACGATTTCAAGAACGACTTAACAAAAAAATCCGAACATGTAAAAGTAAGACTTACCAAAAATCGAATTATTTTTGGTAAGAGTTAATTTCACTTTGTACTTTATGCTATTTTTTAAACCTAGAAAGCGAAATCAAAATTTCCAAAAAAATCGATTTTTAATCCCAAATATCTCTGCATTGCATCGTCCGATTTTAAAACAGATTTCAGATTTGAATTCACCATGGCAAATTCTATAATACTGGAGTATTGTAGAATTTTGTTAAAAAAAAATTAAAATTTCCAAAAATTGGAACAACTTCCAGTTTTGAGCAAAATTGATGAATAAAATTTTAAACCCCCCAGTACATTACAGAATTGATACATCTATCATCAGTAAAAATTTCAAAGCGATATCTTTAAAGTTTACGGAGATTTCTTCTGGACAAAATCACTTTTTAAAAAATTGAAAATGGCCGCCAAATATGAACGGAAGTGACGTAAATGCTGAACCATTGACATTGTTGAGGCACGGTTACTTTACAAAAGCTCTGAAAATTTCAATGAAATCAGATGAAAACTTTTTGAGATATAAAGCCGAGAATGAGTCAGAAAAAAAATAAAAAAGAAATTAAAAATAAAAAGAAACCGAAGAAAAACAAGAAGGTCTTCCGTTGGAAACGGAAGACCCTAAAAAGAAACAATAGAATAATAGAAGGGTCTTCCACCGAGGACGGAAGACCCTTAAAAGAAACCTTAAAAAAAAGAAACAATAGAACTAGAGTAAAGCTCGTTGCAAAGCAACGAGTGGGTCTTCCGTTAATGTCAAGAGTAAAGCTTGATGTTCCTGCAAGAAGCAGAGTGTTAAAATCAATAACAAGAGCAACTTAAAGTAAAAGATAAAAATAAATACGAATGGTACTATGTACGAATTAACAAAAACCTTAACGATTCTAAGAACGACTTAACAAAAAAATAATTCCGAAGGTGTCAAAGTACTTAACAAAATTCGAATTATTTTTGGTATGAGTTTGAACTTTACGCTATTTTTGAAACCAAAAACGCAGAATCAAAATTTCTAAAAATTAATTTTTAAACCCTGATATCTGTTATGCATCGTCCGATTTAAAAACGGATTTTAGTTTTGTACTCATCATGAAAATTACCGTATGTTACATATGTTTAATTTTTAATATTGAAAAACAATAAAAACTAAAACAAGAGACAAATGGGCCACATCGCTCACCTGAGGAACAATAGGTATGATAAAATCAGCTAAATGGGGTCACAATGCAAACTACCTGGACAATGTACAATAATACATGTAGATCCTGTATAAATAAAATCCATTTTACCCCCTAAATATTCTTATGTTTATAATCATTAGTTCCTTTTCTAAAAGGATGATTTTATATTGATTTTATAGTCATATCGCATGTTGAGTATTGCAGTTCTCAAAAAGATCCTTAACAATAGTTTATATATGGGATATAAACCTACATCAAACTCTGAACCTTCTTGTGAGGCCAAAGAACTGTCCTGGGGCCAAAGTCTTAACAATTATAAAGAATCATCTGGCTGATTCGTTTCTGAGAAGAAGATTTTTAAATATTTACTCTATATATTCCTATGTTAAACTTTGACCCCCCCCCCTCCCCATCCATTGTGGCCCAAACATATCCCCGGGGTCATGATTTTCACAACTTTGTATCTACACTACCTGAGGATGCTTCCACATACATGTAAGTTTCAGCTTTCCTGGCTGATTAGTTTATGAGAAAAATATTTTTAAAGATTTTCTCTATATATTCCTATGTAAAAATCCATTCCCCCATTGTGACCCCACCATACCACCTGGGACTATGATTTGAACAAACTTGAATCTACACTACCTGAGGATGCTTCCACTTTAATTTGAGCTTTTCTGGCCTAATAGTTTTTGAGAACATTTTCAAAGATTTTCTCTATATATTCCTAAGTAAAAATTGATCCCCCTCTTGTGGCCCCTCCCTACCCCCGGGGACCATGATTTGAACAAACTTGAATCTACACTACTTGAGGATGCCTCCACACAAGTTTAAGCTTTTCAGGCCGAATAGTTTTTGAGAAGAAGATTTTTGAAAAATACCAATAAATTTTCAATAATTCTCAATTACCTCCCCTTTAAAGAGGGCGTGGCCCTTCATTTAAACAACTTGAATCCCCTTCACCTAGTGGTGGTGCTTAGTGCCAAATTTGGTTGAAATCTGCCCAGTGGTTCTTGAGAAGATGAAAATATGAAAAGTTTACAACAACGACAACGACAAATTGTGATCAGAAAAGCTCACTTGAGCCTTTGGCTCAGGTAAGCTAACAACAAAATAAAGGAAACATAATTGCATACTTTTATTGAAAACAATTTTTCACAGCTAACAATTGTAAATTACTTTAAACAGCCATAATTTTGTTTGTTATAATTTCTTATCAAACACAGACCACAACAAGGCATGATGCTTTCTTAAAGTTCCATTACAGTAACTGTTCATGAATTATCCGATTTAATTTGAATTGCTGGTAAATAGTCTGTAGAACACATTAAGGAATATGCATGTGGGTAGAGGTGACAGGTTAACCTCAAGAGCTGAAAAGAATCAACAGGTAAAAACCATGTGGCCACCAACCCCTGCGAGATGAAATTCATGATTTTAATAACTTTAATGAACCGTTCATGAAGTTTCATGATGTATTCATGACTGGTTCATAACTGGTTCATAAAGGTGGTTCATGAATTTTATTCATGAATATATTCTTAAAATGTAATTCATGAACAAATTATGAATATACAAGAATACAGGAAATACCTGGTATTCAAATTAGTTCTAGGTATTGAACATTCATGAATTTTCATGAAGTTTTAATTTACGAAATATATAATTAATTTGAAGTACTTTTATAAATAACATAGGACTCTAGTATTCAGAACACTATCCTTTTTTTTAAAAATTATACATTTTTAAAAATATTAATATTAAAACACAGTCTTCATGAACATTCATGAATATTCATGCAAATACCGATATAAATGTGGCATCTTTAATTTTGAAAAAGAAAGATCTGATATATTATAGTTACTTTATTTATTCAATTCTAAGAAACGTGAATTCATTGACAACAGCGAAGGTCTCAGACATCATGATCAAATGGTCATTACTAGATCCTAAATTTGACGCTTAATTTCTTCATATTTCAATTAATATTTTTTTTTAAAAATGACATAATTTATTACTGAATAATCAGTCTTTGCAGATGATACATTATGGCTGTTTTATGTTTTTAAAAATCTTGTAAACTAAACTGAAAAAGTGAAATAATTTAAAACTTTGCATATTTCTTTGGAAAAAAGATTTAGTATACGTTGAATTCCAACTTGTTTGAAGTTCATTGTATATCAAGTTTATTAAAGACGTGGTAGGTAGTCAGTCTATCATAGAAGCATAAATACACACAAGACGAAGTGCGTCTGTTCCTGGGAGAACGACAGAGAAAATGTTCCGAGCACATTCGGTTGAAATTTGGACCCCGTCGAGTTTAGAACCTTTGTGGTTTCTTTGTAAAAGGCATTACTGTTGTACACATTTGAAAGCGATTCATTCTAAGAAGTTACAAATCCGTTATGTAAATATTCCGTTGAGAACTTCCAACAATTCATTTATGAATAGCTGTTTAAACTCAGACAACTACCGTTACTACATCCCGAGTTTCGAGGAGTCCGCCATTGTTTATGAGGTGTCATGTCGATTCGCCTCCGTTACAAAAACACACTGAACTTCAATTTGTCAATTAACTTAATGATAAGCAATAATGAAAATATTACTTTAAAACATTAATGCAAATCATAGAAATAAAGTATGAAAGAATATTTAATTGAGTGTAAATTATTTTTTAAGTTCCAAAACCTTGAGGGTTCAAAACGAAGGGGGTTGAAGTTTAACAGACACAACTTGTGTAAACCGAACGATATTAAATCGTACGTTTCTTCAATCTCTGAAAATATAATAATGAAAACTTAAGCATTTTATAATTAGTTTCATTTAAAGATATTTTTTGATTATTATTAATTAACATATGTTAAAAAAATCATTTAACTAAATGAAAGAGTCTCAGAATACACAGTCAGCGAGTTGTTTTGATTATATTACGTCACTTCCGCCCAGTGATTACGCGTTTTGAATGAAAGCAGACGGATCTTCAACATGAGCGATGGATTAATTAAGCATGGAACATGCAAGAAGATAATGCAGCAGATGTAGTTCAAAGTAATGGTATTAAAGGTAATATAGTATGTATACATGTATATTGAAATAACTTTTATGAGGGAGTCAAAACGTAAGATTAAGTTTTGTTCATTTTTTCAAACATTTCAAAATGGAGGTTTTTAATTTGTAGTGAAATTCTTTTTTGACTAACTTATAAGTTTTAACTACATAATTGATAATAAATTACACATTTGAAATACCTAAATCGGTGCAATTACAAGGTAAAGTTATATGCTGATGTCATTTGAGTTAATACAATTTTTTTTTACTCTAGAATTATGCAGTGAAACCAGAATATTGGACAGCCCTAAAGATAGTGATCATTGAACATAAATTTCAGTAAGTAATAAATAAATGCTATTGCAAGTAATTGATAATTCCTAATAGAATGGCCAGTATCATTTACAAATTTGAAAACAGTTATAGTTTCATCGTAACAAATTAAAGAAGTATTTTATTCGAGTATATAGATACATTGAAATGGATTGAACAGCAGGCATAATGCCTATTTATGTTTTCTCCTGAATTTTTCATCTTGTTTCATCTTGAGTTGTTTTATTTTTCTGCGATATCACTTTTTCTAGGGTAGGCACTCTCATTCTTAAGCTCTAGTGCAATTTCAGCATTATCATTTGATAAAAATATTTGAAATAAGAATTAAATGAGATGATTGAATGATTAGTTAATGTTCCAAATGTTTTAAACGACATGTCATGATTAAAAATTACTGCTATTTGTCATATTATTTTTGTACAGTACAGAGGTTAACAACTCTTCTGCCACCGAAGGGGCGATATGTGAAGCCTGAAGAATTGCCACCAAGAAGTGCTGTCACCAAGACACTCTGGGTTTGTAGAAAATAATCATTTAAAGGATTGAGCATTTTACCTACCATGCAGTAAATGCTGCTATGCACATTGCAATATATGGAATACAAGTGAAATCAACATGAGCAGAGGCAAGGAAGATGCAACAAAGGAAGATTTCATAAAGAACATATTGATAGTTATCATCTAGTAATCATATTCTAATGTCGCTTATATTTCAAATCATTGCATATTGGTATATGTCAATTCTAATATTGTAACATTCCTTTAAAGCTAATGAGTTAGTATTGATATCATTTCCTGTTGTTTTTTAAAACAACTTTATTAAACTTGCTGATTATTTAAAGTGATAGTCAGTACATAACAATTATGTGATACTTAAGAAATTGTCTCATTATTCTTCAATTTATTATAATAAAGTATTTTATATCTGTTTTTTTTTGGAGATTTTACTTTTTTATATACAAAATGTAGAAGGTAAGAATTTTCATGAATAGTTTATGAATTTTATTTATGAATTATTCATGAATAAAATTCATAATGATATTCATGAACAGTTCATGAAGATTCATTAAACTTATTCATGAACAGTTCATGAAGATCCGATGAACTTATTATTGGACATTCATCAAATGATGAAGCTTCATGAATATAACTGTTCATGAATTATTCATGAAAAATTATATTCATGAATATTCATCAACATTTTTTCATGAACAAAAATTCATGATTTTAAAATGTCCAATAATAAGTTCATGGGATCCTCATGAACTGTTCATGAACATTTCATGAATATAATTCATGAATCATTCAAGGGAAAATCATGAATTGTTCATGATCATCTCGCAGGGGTATAGCTGAAATTAAAAAAATTAATAAGCTGTGTTAATACATGTACCGGAACTAATAATTGGTGTGTTTACATTAACATATGCATAGTATTTCTGAAAAAAAAATACACTGACCATGCAGTGTAATAAGTATGAAATATCCCAATACGTGACATTAGATGGCACAGGACAGTTTTTTTGATACATTTCATTGTAGCCTGGGGACGTGTGTCTTCGGAACCCTGTAACTAGAATTTCCTCAGTTCCCATTCACCACAAATACCTTAAATTCACTCATCTGAAGAAAATTACTAGTCAAAACCTGTAAAATTTTCTACATACTGGTTTTTATGAGATTTTGACCCTTCCATATTTTTGTTAATTTTTCATGATTTTTCAGCTTTTTAGACCTCCCCCAGCCAATTCCCTGCAAAGGGTTGACCTTCTGTACCATGTGCATGTTGCTCCATCACATGTCAGAAACTTACCGGTGTATAGTTTATAATGCCCCATCCACCTACTTTTCGTGTTATTTACCCTCCCATCTGTAACTTGCATTTTCACTGTCTAAAGTCAACACAACAGTCATAGCCGCAGGTTTCGCATTTCACTTCTGAATCTCATGTACCTAACATATGGGGCCTACATATTGAATATCAATTTCAACAAGAGACAACCCTCTAACAAATGATAATCATTAAAAATCATTTCATGAATTTTAGCAACACTCATAAGCCTTCAAGTACAGCAACTCTCAATTTAACAAAAATATTGACAGGTACTTTATCCGAAATTGTCCCTTGCTACCTTTAACTTACACTAACCTTCTCTGAAAAGTCATCTTGTCTTAAACTTACAAAGCTTATGCTATTCTGAGAAAAAGTATACCTCATTTTGCCAATTCCATTAAGGATTAAGAAAAATATGGCCATTTAAGTGAACCCAGCATTTCCACTTTCTTCTATTTAACACAGATTCATAGGGCTCTCCTTAAATAAAGCATCTTAACCCAATCTTATAGAGGTCAACTGATGTTACACCTCCCTAAATAAGAAACCTTATTCAAAACTACATACATATACATGATGTTATCATGACAAAAGCATCACATCACTTAGAAATACCCTTACATGTATACCCTCCCCCTATTTTTTGATTTTCCTAAGAAGCATTAGTTTGAACACTTTAACCTAATATTATGAAACTTGTGGCAATTCCCTTGAGTCATTTCTCACACATATTTAAAAACAACCATCACTGATATTGAAAATTGATCTTTTCTTGATAAATGGATGAAATGTAACATTTTTTTCACAAAAAGACATGCCGCCATACATGTGATTTCTTGTTTTCATGAAACAGTAAGCATATAATCATTTTTAGTGAATATCTTATTTATTCTGGTTTCTAGTCTCCTTTTAACTTTGCTAAAATAGTAAGACCTACAAGTGTGATGTCTGCTCTTAATTAAAATGAAATTCAAACACAACCGGGTACCTTGGGACGCATGAGAATTCCATGATAAGTGTTCAAATTTTACATGTTTTCCTACATTTTTGATGCATATATACAATAAAAGGGTAAAAATTTGTTGTTTCTTGATCATTTCGAGAGTAATTATTATAGCAGATGTTATTTCAAGGTCAAATGTACATTTACATATCCAACATGTAATGGTAATGGAGACAATTGGAAAGAGGGGGTGGCTTTTTGAATTCTGTAAATATATCTAAAATATCACTTTTAGATAGGAAGGAGCAAAAACTTGAGTTTTTTGACATATTGTATTAATACTTTGATAACTGCATTTGTCTACATGTGAATTTTATTTGAAAGAAAAATATGCTGTTTTAAAAAATTGAGTTATATAAGTCAGGTTGCTTAATGTTATTTCATGAAATCAGACAGCAAAATTGCTACAAATTTATAATTTAAATAATTCAATTGATCAAAACTCTTTTACTGTGCAGTATTAATTCTTATCTCGGTAATTAACTTAAGCCTATCAATTGTCATCAGGATAGGAAATACCTACTTTTTAAGCCAATTTACTCTAGTGGTGGTCATTCTACACATTTAAAAGGGATTTACTTCCCTTGTATACATGTATTATAGCTAATAAATCATGTAATGACATATCTAACCAACAAAATCATCCATTTTCCCCAAAATAGACTACTTTTGGTACAAAATCCACTCAAAATTACAGTTCAATGTGAAATCTGAAAATACCATGTAGTCTTGAAACTTACACTAACATTCTCTGAAAAGTCATCTTGTCTTAAACTTACAAAGCTTACGCTATTCTGAGAAAAAGTATACCTCATTTTGCCAGTTCCATTAAGGATTAAGAAAAATATGGCCATTTAAGTGAACCCAGCATTTCCACTTTCTTCTATTTAACACAGATTCATAGGGCTCTCCATTAATAAAGCATCTTTACCCAATCTTTTAGAGGTCAACTGTTGTTCAACCTCCCTTAATAAGAAACCTTATTCAAAACTACATACATATGATATACATGATATTATCATGACAAAAGCATCACATCACTTAGAAATACCCTTACATGTATTCCCTCCCCCTATTTTTTGATTTTCCTAAGAAGCATTAGTTTGAACACTTTAACCAAATACATGTATTATGAAATTTAAATGCTTCTATTCTGATCAATTGAATTTTTAAGCAGTGTGAAATTAAAACCATTGCAATTGATACTTTTGTAAAAATCATGAAATTTAACACCGTGGAATTAAAACGACTTACAGTATTTCATCCGAACAGCCTCAAAGTATAATTTTCTGCTATACCATTTTTTTAAAATGAATTCTACTTGCAAATAAATTTAGCGAGGATTTTTTTCTCTTTTCTTATTAATGACAGGTTTTAAAAACAATATTATGTTTAGTAGGTATAAAATTCCATAAACAATTTTACAAAGCTTTGGATTTTCGTTGCACAATGAAAAAATGAGGGATTGCACGATAATACATGCTCATTTTGAAATTTAAAGCATTGTTGATTTCTTTTCCTAGATAGAGATATGCACAAAATGATGTTGCTCTGTGATGCTTTGCCAAGATTAAAAGCATGAGAGAGAGAGAGAGAGAGAGAGAGAGAGAGAGAGAGAGAGAGAGAGAGAGAGAGAGAGAGAGAGAGAGAGAGAGAGAGAGAGAGAGAGAGGGAGGGAGAGAGATCTGAGGCACATGTAGTAAAAATTATTACATACATTTGTCTTACTGTAAAAATTGTTTACAATGTAGATGTGTTCTGCATGTAAAGTTTACCTAAAATGAATCAATAAAATTCAATATATATAAAAGATAAACTAATCTCAAAGAATTTACAATGTTCTGTCATGTGAAATAATCAAATCTTGAGAAGAATGTTTTATAGATATCAGGGAACATTAACCTAAAATCTGAACTTAAGTTCTTTTCATCTTGCACTCTGTTTTACATGCTCTTTCACAGGCGATAATCATATATAACGGCGAGCCAGACAAAAGTTCTAATTTTAATTAGACTGAATATTTACCATGTCAAATATATTTATTTAATTAAGCACAAGCCTGTCTGAGTTCTTTAATTCAATTAAGTGGAGGTGATATGGTAAAGATCTGCTATATTCAAATATTTAGGGTAAAGTTATCATCATGCAAACATGCACTCTAATTACAACATTCTACTCTTGTGTGCCTTTGGACCCCCACCCCTTTTAATTGCACTGTTTTACAGTGTGTGGTGTGTTGTTCAATACAAAATAAGACATACATATACATAATAATAAATAGAAATTCAAAAGAGTAGTGTGCAAAACATACACGTGAAAATACATTGGACAGATAATATCCCGAGATTTCTCAGATTCAAATGCCCGCTTTTATATTTTTGCGCACGTCAAAAGCGGAGGTTAGAGTCAGAGGAATGTCGGATTAGATTGAAAAGTGCACAAACACTTTGAAAAGAAAAAGTCAATACGACATATCCTGTATTGAAACATACCTTTATAGCGAGCGCAGCGAGGCGGCGCGAAGCGCCGCTCGCGTAGCGAGCTCCATAGACAACGTGTACGAACGGAGGAAATTCGAGTTGAAATCTGCACATTGTTCAAAGAAAATTTTGTGGACCCGCGTGAAAACGTTCTACTATCCCAGTGATCCTTTGCGGTGCATAGCAACTTGGCGGAACAGGAAGCGTTTCTAAGGAAAATTCTTACCTGTAAATCGCATACATCATTTTCATTTAACAATAAAAAATCCTTTTAAAAATATTAAAGTAAACAACACATATGCCTACGTAAAAAACTGTACCTATGACGTCATTTCCTTCCCCGAATTTGTCCGACAATTTACGAAAACTGTCGAGCGCAAAAAGTTAAGTATGACGTCACAGTGATCTCGCGTTTTATATTCCCGCGATACATTTAGAGGTGGATCAAGCATCTGTACTGAATGTAACGTGTAGGAAGTACACAGTAGGGAGTCACCCATCGTCTCAAGCCACGGGTTTTGTGTCCATTCTATTTCCACAAAATATAATGGACACAAAAACCGTGGCTTGCGACGATGGGAGTCACCGTTAATACTGATACTGCGCTCACTATTAACGGTGACTCTTTGGCTGATTAGTTTTGTTTTGATGATTTTTTTTTTTGCTCAGTAAATACACATGCACGTTCCATGCTAAATTTATTGTCATATTGATCCAATCATTGTATACGTTAGGTAGGTGATAAAAAAGAAAACTCTAATCATTATTAGATCTACGTGTAGCCACGTCATTTTGTAATGAATAAATAAAAGAAAAAAATTAAACTGTTAAAATATCTACATGTATTTGTTATAGTTGCATATGTGTCAAACCTTTCAATAATATTGGATATCACACACTAAAAAAAGGGGGAGGGCACACATGTCTACAACGCTAATATAGCGTACAAAAATTAAAAAGACCAGATTAAAAACAAAATTGATGTCACAGAGGAAAACTAAAACACCGGTAACAACAAGGAACAAAATGAGAAATAACACAGACACACAATTTATTGATTTTAATGATCATTATTAAAAGGTAAAGAAGAGATTAAAAAAAAAACCGGCTTTGTGTTTATCAAAATATTTTAATTAGTCTGTTTAACATTTTATTAATGTTCAGTGGTAGTTTTTGGTTTAAGTGTATAAACCTAGGAAGGGACCATTGGAATAAAAGTTTGATATCTTCCGGTTCCTTGCGGTGGTAAACGTTTTCGAGACAAAGCCAAAGTTTTTTGGTTTGGTTAAGGGTGTTATTTACTCAGGGTTTGAGTTCTCAAATTCCAATTGTGAAAAAGTTCAATGTAATGAGAAAAATTTGTTCTAAACACAAAAGGTATTTATGAAATGAATTATTATTGACAAAAAATTCAATAGTTTTACTTTACTATGGAATTATGCTCAAACAAAAATTGACTTTTAGCCAAACAGAGGAAATTCGGACTAAATTTTGCAGATTTCGTTTTCTGCTAAAAGTTTTTTGGCAGTAGTCTAATATTTAATGTAAGGATTTTATATTTAAGTCTACATAATTTTGCATATTTTCCGTTGGTTTTACCTCACTTATTCATTAAAATAATCTTATGGCACAAATAATAATAATATTGAAAAATGCTTAAAAACGATAAAAGACATCATATCTCAAAATTTTGATCATTGACCTCATATAAATTTTATGCCAACAGAATAAGGTCAATATAAGTAGTTCAACCTCATAAATGTTTTTGTATTATCATCATTCAATTTTTTTTTTAAATTGAATCAAAAATGGGTAGGGATTTGAAAACTGATAGAGGAAATTCGGACTGCATTATTTTTATAAATTGATGCCGAAATCTTAGTGTTGTGTACTTATTTACTGCCACTACCATTCGTAAACTGTATCTTATTTTTTAAAGTGTTTAATTATTTGTAATATTTTTATAATTAAGAAAATCTCAATCGTAGTGTAAAATTTTATGGGATTTTTCTTGAATTTTCAATAAATATTAAATGGCCATTAACTCAAAAAGTAGGTCATTGACCTACTTTTCTGCAAGTGAAAAATAACAATACAAGCAAAGGTCTATAACACATAATAGATGGTTTTTCATTATCATCAGTGGATTTTTTTTTCATTCTGAGTAAACATCATCCTTAAGTCCAGGGGTTGCATTTAACAATGATGACAGATGTGTGACTCCTTCTGCGCTCGCCCCAACGGTCACACCGTAAAACATATTAATCTGTCACACGTTAGTTGAGCTGAAATTTCCACTATCGCGGTCTTGCAGGCCATTCTTCTGACACACCGCTATCAGCTGTTGTTCGCGGTCAAAACATGGCGACGTGACATGGGGAACCGTACGATAATTATTTCGATTAAAACTAATAAGACCAATAAAAACTAACAACGTAATTATCGATCGAAGTAAGGAAATCGTTTCGATAAACACTCTGATTAACTATATAAAAAACGAGATCGGTTTTATGACCTGTACGAAATCTTTTCAGCGGGAGTTACTTTCAGTGGGAAGTTTGCACTATTTTTTAAACCAAGGACGCGGAATCAAAATTTCCGGAAAAATCAATATTTAAACCCCAATATCTCTGTAATGCAGTATCCGATTTTAAAACGAATTTAAGTTTTGTATTTAGCTTTGCAAACTATACAATATGCATATAATTTTATGTTTTTTATAAAGTTTTATGATCAGTACGAATTGTTACAGTAGAAGTTACTTTCAGTGTGAATTTTGCACTATTTTTGAAACCAAGAACGCGGCATCAAAATTTCCGGGAAAATCAGTTTTTAAACCCCGATATCTCTGTAATGCATCCTCCGAATTTTAAACGGTTTTCAGCATTAGATTCAGCTTAAAAAGCTCTTCAAAGTCCGTATACGTTTTTTGTTTGATCAAAAAATTTGATTCGCTTCCAGTTTCGACCGGAAGTGACAGATTTTTATTATATAGCTTTATTACAGAGGTAAAGTGACCAAATCATAAGCATTGAAAATTTCAAGCCTCTATCTTAAAGCGTTTTTGAGAAAACTCCCGGACAAAATGACTTTTTTAAAATTTTAAAAATGACGTAACGCCAAAACGGACGTGACGTTGTCTTTAAAACTTTATCATCTTTGAGGGACGTTAACTTGCTAAATTCTCTGGAAGTTTCATTGAAATCAGTTAAATACTTTTTGAGTTATGAAGCAAAAAAGGAGCCAGAAAAAAAAGAAAAAGTATAATAATAACTAGAGCAAAGCTCAATGCAAAGCAACGAGTGGGTCTTCCTTTAATGTCGAAAGTAAAGCTTTATGTTCCTGTAAGAAGCAAAGTTCTTAAACCTATAACAAGATCACCTAAAACGAAAAGAACAAAAATCGAATAATTCTTGGTACGACTTAACAAAATAAGAATGATTCTGAGTATGAATTAACAAAAACCTTTTCGATCTCAAGAACGAATTAACAAAAAAAATCCGAATGTGTTGAAGTACGACTTAACAATTATTTTTGGTTCGAGTTAATTTAACTTTTAAATTTATGCTATTTTTTAAACCAAGGACGCGGAATCAAAATTTCCGGAAAAATCAATTTTTAAACCCCGATATCTCTGTAATGCATCGTCCGATTTTAAAACGGCTTTCAGTGTTAGATTCAGCTTAAAAAGTTCTACAAAACACTTATTCATTTTTAATTTGATCAGAAAATTCATTTTTTCGAAAAATTTGTTTCACTTCCGGTTTCGACCGGAAGTGACCGAATCATATTTCCAGCCTTATTACAGAGGTAAATCGACCAACTCATAACCATTAAAAATTTCAAGCCTCTATCTTAAAGCTTTTCGGAGAAACGCCGCGCACAAAATCACTTTTTGAAAATTTTAAAAATGACGTTACGTAAAAACAGAAGTGACTTTTTCTAAGAAACTTCACAAACATTGAGGTATTATAGTTGCACATAATCTCTGAAAATTTCATTAAAATCGGTTGTAAACTTTTTGAGTTATAAAGCCGAAAAGGAGTCAGAAAAAAAAAAGAAAAAAGAATAATAACTAGAGCAAAGCTCGTTGCAAAGCAACGAGTGGGTCTTCCGTTAATGTCCGAAGTAAAGCTGGAAGTTCCTGTAAGAAGCAAATCTCTTGAACCAATAGCAAGAGTAACTAAAATAAAAATATGAAAAAATCGAATTATTCCTGGTACGACTTAACAAAATCCGAATGATTTTAAGTACGACTTAACAAAAACCTTCCTGAATTAAACAACGACTTAACAAAAAAAATCCGAATGTGTTCAAGTACGACTTAACAATTATTTTTGGTACGAGTTAACTTTACGATAAACATTATGCTATTTTTTAAACCAAGGACGCGGAATCAAAATTTCCGGAAAAATCAATTTTTAAACACCGATATCTCTGTAATGCATCGTCCGATTTTAAAACGGCTTTCAGTGTAAGAATCAGCTTAATAAGCTCTACAAAACACATATTCGTTTTTGATTTGATCAGAAAATTCATTTTTTCGAAAAATTTGTTTCACTTACAGTTTCGACCGGAAGTGACAGATTTTTATTTCGAGCCTTATTACAGAGGTAAATCGACCAAATCATAACCATTGAAAATTTCAAGCCTCTATCTTAAAGCATTTTTGAGAAACGCCGCGGACAAAATGACTTTTTGAAAATTTTAAAAATGACGTTTCGTTCAAACGGAAGTGACGTTGTTAAAAAAACTTTAACATCTTTGAGGGATAATAGTTTCACATAATCTCTGAAAATTTCATCAAAATCGGTTGGAAACTTTTTGAGTTATAAAGCCGAGAAAGAGTCAGAAAAAAAAAGAAAAAGTATAATAATAATAAAAAGAAACCGAAGAATAACAAGAGGGTCTTCCGTTGAAAACGGAAGACCCTAATAACTAGAGCAAAGCTCGTTGCAAAGCAACGAGTGGGTCTTCCGTTAATATCGGAAGTAAAGCTGGAAGTTCCTGTATGAAGCAGAGCCCTTAAACCAATAACAAGAGTAACTAAAAAAAAAAAGATGAAAAAAATCGAATTATTCCTGGTACGTCTTAACAAAATAGGAATGATTTTACGTACGACTTAACAGAAACCTTTCTGATTTCAAGAACGACTTAACAAAAAAATCCGAATGTGTTCAAGTACGACTTAGCGATTATTTTTGGTACGAGTTAATTTTACTTTGAACATTACGCTATTTTTTAAACCAAGGACGCGGAATCAAAATTTCCGGAAAAATCAATTTTTAACCTCTGTAATGCATCATTTTAACACACTTCCGGTTTAGACCGGAAGTGACGGAAACTAATTTCCAGTCTTGTCTCCAAATAAAAACGATCATTGCTTCAACACAGAAAATTCCAAGTCTTTATCTTGAACCGTTTTTGAAAAACGCCCTGGACAAAATTACTTGTTTAAAATTTAAAAATTGACGTAACGTAAAAACGGAAGTGACGTTGTAGTTGAAAATTTTAAAACTTTGAGGCACAATAATGCTTCATAATCCCTGAAAGTTTCATGTAAATCTGTTGAAAACTTTTTGAGATATTAAGCTTTGAAAAAGTCAGAAAAATAAAGAAAAAGAAAAATAACTAGACACGATCTCGTTGCGAGCAACGAGGAGGTCTTCCGTCCGATTTTTAGAAGAGGAAATGACCTTGCCTTTTATCTTCATCAACGAAACATATCAGGTAATGCAGATGTGATCTAAAAGAGCGATGGATGAAGGATTATACACCCCGTTGGAACCCTAATTTTATTTCATATCAAATAAGAGGTCTTTTGATTTCGATACATTTTGTGTAAAAAGTTTAGAAATTTGTAACCGTTCTTGATTTATCTGGAAGAGATCATGGGAACGGATAACAAACACGTTTTGGTTGCAGATTGTTAATCACATTTTTTAGCGTATTTTGTTCAATATTGCTCCTTAGAATTGCTTTTTTTTTAATTTTGGGACGTTGATGATAAATTTGGACTTTTGACCCCTTAAAATCCCTTATTACATAACATAGGAGTAAACAATTTTCATGTATAGGTACATAACATTTCGATTAACATAATTGCTTACGTAATGTATTACAAAATATCTCACGATTAAAAGTTATGATTAAAAGACCTTAGAACTCTATCGGCTCCTAATTTGAATAGCCAGCCCCTTTTTCGTGATATAAAAAGAAAGCTCTTGTCATTTTAAACACATTTTGTTCAACAAGTATGTAGAAATTATGTACCGTTCTCGAGATGTCTGGAAGAGATCGTTTTAAGGACCGACCCTATAATTCCTTTTAGGGACCGGATTGCAAACTGTTAACGATATTATTTGGAGCATCTTTTGTTCAACATTGCTTTTCAAAATTTCTATCCACTTTCAGATATATAAGATCAAAATTTCGGACTGCTGGCCCCTTAAAATCCCTGAATACGTAACAAAGGAGTAAACAACTGTCATGTATAGGTACATAACGTTACGATGAACATAATTGCTTCTATAAAGTATTACAAAATATTTCACATTAAAAAGATATTATTAGAATACTTTAGAGCCCTGTCGGCCCTTAATTTAAAGGGCCAGCACATTTTCACTAATGTCAAATGAAAGTTCTTGACTTTTTAAAGTTTTTTTGTTCTATAAGTCTTAACAAAATACTTTTTAGAAAAAATATATCCAAAGAAAACCACAAAAAAATCATGACGCTTTTTATCTCAATTTTTAAGCTCAGGCGAGCTTCGGTGTTTTTTTTCACAGAACAATGAAAATGCTTCTGTCATATCCACAAACATAGGTCTATAAACCCTGAAAATTTGAATCAAATATCTATTTTCGTTTAGGAGAAAATCACCGGACAAGCCGACCCTCTAAAAATCGTAAAAACGTCAATATCTCTAAAACGGAAATGACGTCATCAATATAAAAAATTTCCAATAAGGTTCAGATCAATATGTGTTAGTTCTGAAAGTTTCATTAAAATCAGCCGAGCTGTTCCCGAGAACTCGCGTGCACAAAAATGCGTAAGAAAAAAAAAAAGAATAATAACTAGACACGATCTCGTTGCGAGCAACGAATGGGTCTTCCGTCCGATTTTTTAATAGATTAGATCAAACTTATTAATTCAAAGATAAAATCGTAGACCTAAGCGAAAAATAGTAAAAAAAAATTTGCAGCACTCGAGGCTTGAACCTGGGTCGCCTGGGCCATGTCCACGACTCTATCGATTGAGCTACTCAGACTCTCGCTTCAGAACTTTGACGCTTAGTTTCTCATGAATGCCTTGATCGATTTTAAAACAAATTACATATTCTGAATCAGTGAAAAAGTCACTATCAACCCTACAGAAAAATATCAAAAAAGAAAAAAGTTGAAAAAATCGATTTTTTGTCTTTTCTTCCGGTGACGACCGGAAGTGACGGAAGATAACTATTTAACCTAAGGGCATCCTTCTAAAGATAGATCTATCATCGCTGAAAATTTCAAGTTTCTATCTTCAACCATTATTTAAATATTCGCTGGACAAAATGCATTTTTAAAAACAGTAAACTTAACGACGTTGGCGAACGGAAGTGACGTCATATTCGAAAAGATACGTATGCATAGCTATAGTTACTTTCTTCTACGTGTGAAATTTTCGAGAAAATCCGTCGAATCGTTTTTGAAATATCTGGTTTTAAAAAATTTGGTGCAGGAAAAAAAACAAGAAAAATAATAGGTCAAAAGGAACCTAACGAAAACAATAAGGTCTTCCGTTGGAAACGGAAGACCTCAATAAGGGAAACAGAAACAAAGCAATAACAAGAAGGTCTTCCGTTGGAAACGGAAGACCTTAATAATAATGAAAAAGAAACAATAGAATAACAAGAGGGTCTTCCGTTGAAAACGGAAGACCCTAATAATAGTAGGGTCTTCCGCTAAGGACGAAAGACCCTAATAAAAAATGAGAAAGAAACAATAGAATAATAGAAGGGTCTTCCACTGAAGACGGAAGACCCTAAAGAGTGAGATAGAAACAATAGAATAATAGAAGGGTCTTCCGCTGAAGACGGAAGACCGTAATAATAAAAAGAAACTGAAAATAAACAAGAGGGTCTTACACGCATGTCATACATGTACATCCATGTATGTATGTGTCTTCTATTATACAATTTCTCTCACAAGGCTTAATGTCAGTTATTAATCCACCATTTGTTTTCATTTCTAGACAAAAGAACTAAAATTCAACCGAGGTATTTTGTTCAACATTGGATTTAAGGAAGCCTCCAATGACTCTTACTACGACTGTTTTATGCTTCATGACGTGGATTTACTTCCAGAAAATGATTTTAACATTTACACCTGTCCTGCTGACCATCCGAAACATTTATCTGTTGCAATTGACAAATTCAATTATAAGTAAGAGACTGATTAAGTAATTATAATGATGATAGAAGTACTTTTATCTCTAAAATTA
Organism: Magallana angulata; assembly: GCF_025612915.1. Lineage (NCBI taxonomy): Eukaryota > Metazoa > Mollusca > Bivalvia > Ostreida > Ostreidae > Magallana > Magallana angulata. The sequence goes on along the minus strand of NC_069118.1, from coordinate 26,965,962 downwards.
TTTTTGTTGAATTATTAATCTTGAATGTGAAATGGTTTGAATGTGATATTCAGATTACCATACCTCACCAATTTTGGTGGTGTGACAGCCGTGACTAAAGAACAATTTGAAGCAATCAACGGATTTTCTAATATCTTTTATGGCTGGGGCGGGGAGGATGACGATTTGTACAACAGGTTTGTAAGAGTTTTGTGCAATATTCTTTGTATCCACGGTTTTGAACGATTCATTTTAAATATGCTTTATTGTAGGAACGGTTGGTTTGGGTTTTTATCACCATTCCCTCGATTTTCGTCAGGGTTTTCCTGGATTTTAGCATGACATGACATAGCTATAGATTATAATTAGTGATACAGGCATTTAATTGTCTCGGCATGTTTTTGTCTTTAGGGCCTTTTCAGTGTGAGACAACAGTTTCTCTTCTTTTGATAGGGATCTCAAATGTGCTGGCGAAGTCCAGCATGACGTCGTCCGTGTCGGTCCTATTTTCGGTTACTCCGGCAACGTGAACGTATTTGCCACGACTGTTCATTTTTAGGTACTTTCCTGCAAAGTTCTGAGTTTTCCTTCTGAACAGCAAAAATAGTGGTCATTTGAATGAGTTATGAGTTACCATTGAACAACCTCAAAGAAGCTCACCAGTTCATGTCCCCGATGTTGGTACATGTAGAAGGTTTTGACCAAGAAAACCCAATATATGGATAAGGAAAGTGGCATTGTGTTAAACAAGGGTCGAATGTCTATAGTGTGTATATAGAAAGTCCAGCGGAGTCAGGGGTTGCATTAAAGAGTTCTGTATAGCCATGGGTTTTTTTTTCAAAGTTGCACTTAGGTTACGTGTAGAAATTTCAATGATTTTTAACAAACTCAAATGTTTAAACAGACCACTGAAGTAAATGAACAGAACACATTTCAACACTACGTGTGACAATATATCCCGTGCACTTATTTTTGTATATCGAGAACAAAGTTAACATTAGCTTTAAGTTACATGTATCAAAACTCTAGTTAATATGCACAGGGTCTTACACCTTTATTTGTTTGTCGCAACAAGAAAAACGAAATGTGAACGTAAATGTTCGGAAAAGAATAGTTTGGTTTTTTTTTACCTTTTTTTATTTTGCAGGGCTTCAACTACACTTTCGTGTACTTATTGCACTGTTGTGTTTGTGTCATTTTAACTCTTAAACTAGTTTTCTCTTTGCTGCAGAGATATGAACCAAACAATCTAAATGACATGTCCTGGACACGTCCTCTAAGGTGTATATTGGTCACTTAAAAGTGTAGCTGTCTACATACCAAAATATAAAAGGACTAAAAATACGATAACTTTGTTTTTTAATTAGTTGGTATCCGTGCATAGAATGACAAATTCTCGATTCATGCATATATAACAGTCATCACGCAAACAGAAAGTACAAATTGAAACAAACTTATGCCTCAATAATATGTAAAGTTCGATTAAATCATAATCAACCGCATATATAGATAGATCGATCGATCGATAGATCGATCGATAGAGAGATAGATAGATAAAAAGTAAGAAGGAAAACCCGAAAAACGTTCAATATAGCTTAAGCGCTTTCATTTTAAAATCTTCAGAAGCTATATAATGGTAACATAGTAACGTGACATCAAAAAAATCTTCGAAGCTATATAATGGTAACATAGTAACGTGACATCAAAAAAATTGAACGTTGAACGACAATGTCTATTATGACGTCATAGCTAGATTTAGCGGGAAAAAATATGCAACATAGTAGATAATATACAATTCAATACATGATTATAACAGTTCAATTTGGGTTTAAAAATACGGATGAAATGTTTTTCTTTTTCTCGTCTTTGAACATTACTGTCAATGAACAGTTTGTAAAACGGAATTTTTTTGTTTATTGCTGCAAATTTACAAATGATCACTAAACGGTATCTGTCAATAGCCCGGGGTGTTTATATATTGTTTATGCACACGCACACGGGTGGATTGGTCGTTTCGGCACTATAGTACTCGTTGCAGCCTGGACATGTTATTGCATATAAACATTCTTAGTGCCACACAACATGTCCGTCTTTACGATGAATTCTTTTCCGCTGAAGTCGTACTTAGATCCCTCTGTAATATGGTCACATGTCCTGCATCGTGGGTTTTACACTTAGTTACTGTGTGTTTGTTATCAAAATGGGAAGTGCACAATATTCGTTTTAGATTTTTAGGCTGATATGTGCTGTAAATGAAGTTCACATCTTTGAAAAATATTTTCGTCGATTGGTCGTTGATGAGGATATAATTTAACCGATGAATTATTGGCGTAATGTTCATATTTCTTGGCTTAAAGGTATGTACAAATGGAATAATATATACGTCGAACTAAATTATATGGAATAGCAGTTTTTGGATGATGAGGGTGACACAAATTAAAATGAAGATATTGATGTGTGTCGGTTGTTTTGTAGTATATATCAGTAAAAAGTTTTGAATTCTTCTTTATGACCAGAACGTCCGAAAATGGTAATTTTGTGTCACTACTTTCTAAAGTAAAATTTGATGTTGGGATCAAGGTTGTTCAAAAGTTGATGAAATATCTCTGAATTTTCGTCACTATAATTCCAGAAAATAAAGCAATCGTCTAAAAATCGTTTCCAACTAGATTTAATAGATCTGGCTTCTTCTTGTAAAATTGAAAGTAAAAGTATTTGTTCGTTTAGCTTTTCTTCAAGGTATTCAAGAGTTAGAGTGGCGTATGTTGGTGCCACCTTAGTCCCCATTGCTGTACCTTTCACTTGTAAATAATGATTTTTTCCGAACGCAAAGGTGTTGTTCTGAAGTATTATATGTAATCCTTCGATTATAATTTTTTTTTTATAAACCGCTCTTATAGAATTTCAGGATGCTTGTTGATCCATTAGCTCACCGCTGTTATTTCAAGCTCTGTTGGTATATTAGAATATAAACTGACCATGTCAAATGATACAAGTTTTGCAGTATGTTTAACACTTTCTGGTAATTGGTTTAAAAAATTCACATTATCTTTTATAAAACTGGGAACTTTTTCAAAGTAGGGTTTTAGTAGAATATCAATCAAATGACTTAATCTTTGGGTGGTGAATTAGGTCCTCCTACAATAGGTCTAAAAGAGAGGTCTTCTGGATTTAGGCAGCAAATATATTCTCCAGTCTGGGTTTCTACAGCATTTTTTATTTGTAATGATTTATGCACTTTTAGTAATCTGTAGAATTGACTTTCTCGGACATCAAAATTGATAAGATAGTCTCTTCCCTTGGTAGTGATATTTGATAAATTTTCATTCACAAATTGCTTTTTTTTGACAGAGTTCTTTTCTCCTGGTTTTCTTCAACATGTTGGTTATTTAGCATATCTAATATTTTACCTTCATAATATGCTTTATTCATTACAACAACTCTGTCTCCTTTGTATATATATAATTAAAAAGTTAAAACAGAATGCGACAGACCAAACTAAATAAATTGTTTACTGCTAGCTCTTTCAGCCATGTCATCTCTTCAGACAGTTCAACAAAATTTATCTACCTAAATTTATCTAAGTTTAAATGTGACCAATCTTTAGATTTAAACTAAAAACTAAGTTTACACTCTTATTACTCTTACAAACCATGAATAGATGTCTAAATTAATTATGGAAGCTAAAGTCTGAATATCAATTAACGTCAGCTCAAATTTAGAAGAAAAAAAGTAATATTAATGGTTTCTTACTTACACACAAAAAATATAAATACATAAGATATATAAGTTGACTTAAAATTCTTATTTGCTGGCGTTTCTGAATAGAATGGCCCACAGTTGGGTGCATACCCATACAGAGACTCGCGCTACAGGTTGTAGGTAAGTACTAATCAAAAAAGGAATTTAAGATTAATCTCAATCAACATTGTAAAAAATGCCCATATATAAAGTACTGTGGTTTCATTAATATTCAAGGGTATCAATTTTCGTGGATAAAGTGAAAATCACAGTTTCAATGATACGTAAATTCGTGGCCAATGACCCCTTCAATATAAAATGTTAAAAGAATATGTATTTCAATGAACATTTAATTTCATGGATCAACTCAACAACGAAATAAACAAAAATTGGTATTCAACGAATATTGATGAAACCACAGTAAATCTTTAAAAGCAAATTGTGTGCATTAACGAATGCGCAGATGGTTTCTTTGTTGTACTTAAATAAATAATTTACATGTTTGATTCTAAGAAACATCACCTTGTGGAACTTATATGTTTGTTATACTTTATACAAACAATCTGATAAGTTTGGTTTTCATAAAAAAGACCAAACATTACACTTGTAGCAACAAGTCATTTTCCTCCATATATTTGTGGATTATTCATTTATCTGCTGACAAATATCATCACGGACTTACAGTGCTGCTATCGTGAAAGTTGACAAAACTATCCTATCCTATCCTATATCCTGTATCCTGCATCCTATCCTGCAAATAAGCTCTATCATATCCTATCCTATCCCATACCTTCAAAATATAGGAATGCAAGTTAAATGAAACGAAATTTAAGAATTAAATGATTTTATCAATTAATGTAGTACTTAAAATAAACCAATTGCACCAATTTTGTCTAAACATTTACCTATCAGCTTAACAAAAATAATTCTTTTTATTTGCAAATTTTATACTGAACTTTTTATACAAAATTTTACCATTTTTAACACAACAACTGATTCTTAGACATACACTTTTTCTAATAACTATGACCTGCCCTTAAGACATATTTAGTTATAACGTATATCTTTATTGCTAAAATTAGATATGTCAGACTTGAACATGGAATTTGCCTCAAATAAAATATAAATCGACAGAACTGTTAAAAAAAGAAATGATATTAACTAGTAGACCAATTGTTCTCGAACAATTTTTCGAAAAGAAAAATTAAAAGAACTTCCGTCCAATTTTTAGAAGGGGATATGACATAATCGACTTTGATTTTCTACAACAAAACATGACCTTGAAAAAGGATTGTAGTACTAATGCTTTTCTAAATCGCTTTTAATAAGTTCTCTTAAGTAACTTTTTATATACATGCATTTCGTCCAATTGAGAAAGAAAAGATTAAACTTATTTTACCCTTGGCCCTTAAAAACCCCAATTTTAATGTATTGCCCTTCTTCATCCAGAAGTGTTTTCAAAATGTTTGTCGTTTTCGAGAAAGATAGGATCAAGCTTTTTTTTTTATTCTAGCCACTAAAATGCTTAATTACGCAATCCTAGTACAAAAGAAGGGATAAGGAGGAGGAGAGCTAATTGAACATTTAACTAGATTAGATATATATGATGATGCATATACTTATAACACATCTGTTTTTAAACGTCAAAGGTCAAATGTCAAGGTTTAACATAAAAATGGGGGGGGGGGGGTAATTGTACATATAAATGAATCTGATATATATGTCGCATATACTTATTACACATCAGTTCTTAAAGGTCAAGGTCAAAGGTCAAGGCCAAAGATCAAAGGTCCCGCATTTGAAAAAGGTGGTGTATTTCATATGTTGTTGTGAAATCAATGAAATTCAAAGGGAAATAACTGCTAGAAGGGGACGTTGGACTCTTTTGGAATCAAATAGATTGCAGAAACTTCGAAATGTACTGAGGACATTGGTAAAAGTTTGAAGTCTTTATCTCTTATGGTTTCAGAGGAGTAGGGATAACAAGCATTACGTATAAAAGGGGCAATAACTCACTTATTTTTTCAAGGTGGAAACTGAAGGGCTACATTTGAAAGGTATTAAGAAGTCCTACTACATCCTTCATAAAAGTTCTCTATACCACCGTAAACAAAATAGATATGAAGACTTATGAATGCACAAACTTTCAAATAACATTGACCTTTGACCTTTTGGTCATTTTGATGGACCAAAGTAGACGCTTCCATCCCAAGTGGTCCGAAGTCTCTATGACAAACAATAAAAAATGTTAGAAGAGATTTTATAGAAATGTAAATACTTTCAGGTACAAAAACTGCTAGAAGTGAAGGGCATATCCTTTTGGTATGCATAAAATGAAGAATTCTCTAAGTGTACTGAAGACATTGGTAAAGTCCCAAGTCTCTATCTCCTATAGTTTCAGGGGAGCAGCGATAACAAGCTTTTAGTACAATAGGTGCAATAACTCTGTAATCATTTAAAGGCAGGAGCCAGGGGGCTATATTTTAAGATGTCTAATGATGTCCTACCACATCCATCAAACAGTTTTTCTCTACCACCTTTGACACAGGGTCATTTTGTACCATAACTTTTAATGACAAATTACATAAAGTTTAAATTGTTTGGATACCTCTGACAACAAAAAGTCACGCAGAGCTAAATAGAAAAGAATAAGAATAAAAACATAGAGAATCAAAACGTCTTTCACCTGAAAGGTGGAAAGTTCTAATAATAATAATAATAAAAAGAATAATGTAATAATAATAATAACTAGATACGATCTTGTTACGAGTAACGAGTAGGTCTTCCGGTCAATTTTTAAACGACACGATTAAAATATCAATGAAACTTCGGAATTCCTCTCAACCATTCCCCTTTCAGATCATGTATACGATTCTCAAAATCCTTCACAATGCTAACCAAAGCTTTGACATACAGCACATTAAAGATTTGAGATTTTAGTCCCCTAAAATCCCTAATTACGTCATAAATGGATTTGGAAATGAGTTTTACAAACTGATATTGTTACAATCAATAACTTTGTTTCTACAATGCATTCCAAAATCTGTATCGTTTTTAAGTTATTTGTAATAGAGTTTCCGAGTGTTTTGGTCCCTGATGAAAGGAACCAGCCCCTTTTTTCGAGTTCATTCGAAAGGTCTCATGAATAATAACATTTTTTGTACTTATACTTATCTAGAATTGTTGTTCATATCTTAAATACAAATGATTGAATATTTTAGGGGCCAGCCCTCTAGATCCTTAATGGGGACAGACGTTGGTGCTTTGATAAATGAAATCAATTAGAATCATAAATACAAATATTTTCTCTTCTACAAAGCTTAAAAAATAAGTCTCCTTCTCTAGATATATTGCGTCAAAGTTTAAGTACTTTGGCCTCTAAAATCCTTAATTACGTAATAAATAGGCGTGGCAATGATTTGTTTCTGATAGATATTGTAACGAATAACTACTTTGCTTCAATAATGGATAACAACATCTTTATCGTTTTTAAGTTATTTGTAATAGAGTTTACGAGTGTCTTAGCCCCTAAATAAAGGGACAAGCCCCTTTTTTGCGTTTTTTCGAAAAGTCTCATGAATAATAACATTTTTTTGTTGTTACACTTATCTAGAAGTGTTGTTTATTTTTTAGATAAAAATAATTGGATATTATAGGGGCCAGTCCTCTAGATCCTAATGGGCACAGACATTGGTGTTTTTATTAATGAAATCGATTAGAATCATAAATACAAATATTTTCTCTTCTACAATGCTTAACAAAATATGTCTCCTTCTCCAGATATATTGCGTCAAAGTTTCAGTATTTTGGCCCTTAAAATCTCCAATTACTATATAAATTGGCGTGGCAATGATTTTTTCTGATAGATATTGTAACGATTAACTACTTTGCTTCAATAATGCATAACAAAATCTTTATCGTTTTAAAGTTATTTGTAATAGAGTTTACAAGTGTTTTGGCCCCTAAATAAAAGGGCCAGCCCCTTTTTCTTGATTTTGGTGGAGAGAACTTTTGATTATCTACCACTTTTGTTAAATATAACTCAACAAAATATCAACTGATAAAAAGATACAGCTTAAAACGCTTTAAAAAATTGAATCAAAATTCGTACCCAATTTTCGTGCCGAGGCGAGCTCAAAGAAATTGTGCCACTGGTGTAAAGCAACATAATAGTTCATGACTTTAAGCTATAGACTAAGTATCCTGAAAGTTTCATAGTCATATCTCTGATAGTTTCTAAGATCAAATCTGCACAAAATAGGTCGTAAAAAATGTACAAAATGGCCGATAAATCGGTACAAGAAGTAACGATAACAAAAATTTCATATCAAATTCAGATTATATCTCATCACCTGTGTAGAAATGGTTGAAATCAGTCCAATAGTTTTTTGAGAAATCGCGTGCACAAAATTTTTGGAAAAGAAAACAATTAAAATTGGTTCCCAATTTTCTGACATAGGCTAGCTCCAAGAAATGGCGCCACTGGTGTACACAAAAACAATAGGCACATCTTCAAACAGTAGTCTAGATATCCTGAAAATTTTATGATTATATCTCTGATAGTTTCTGAGTTTATGCGTGCACGAACTTGGTCGTAAAAACATTACAAAATCAGCCGTAAATGCAGACCGGAAGTGACGACAACAAAAATTTCAAAAGCATATAAAATTCACACGATGTTCCAGTATCTGTGAAAAATGGTTGAAATTGGTCAAATAGTTTTCGAAAAATCGTGTGCACAAAATTTGGAAAAAAAAGAAGTAGAGCAAAGCTCGTTGAAAGCAACGAGTGTGTCTTCCGTTAATGTCGAGAGTAAAGCTAGATGTTCCTTTAAGAAACAGAGTTCTTAAACCAATAACAAGAGTTACTAAATCAGAAATTTTAAAAAAAATCGAATAAATCTTGGTACGACTTAACAAAATACGAATTATTTTAAGCACGAATAAACAAAAACCTTCACAATTTCAAGAACGACTTAACCGAAAAAAATTCCAAATGTGTCAAAGTACGACTTAACAAAAATCAAATTATTTTTGATACGATTTAATTTCACAATGAACTTTACGCTATTTTTTAAACCAAGAAAACGGAATCAAAATTTCCGGAAAAATCAATTTTTAAACCCCGATATCTTTGTTATGCATCACCCGATTTGAAAACGGATTTCAGTTTCGTAATCAACATGAAGATTACCGTAAGGAACGTTTGTTAAATTTTTAAAATTGAAATACGTGAAAATTCAAAAAAATTGGTTTTGCTTCCGGTTTCGACCGAAAAAGTCCGAATTTAGTTTCCAGCCATATATCATAAGTAAAAGAGCAGTTCTACCTTCTCTGTAAATCTTATAGCTTTATCTCGAGTCAAAAATGAGAAAAGCTCTGGACAAAATCACTTTTTAAAACGTGAAGAACGTCAATATCTCACGAATTTGATGACGTCATCAAATAGTTTTTTCATATCATAGAGGTCTTTCAGAAATACATATAACCTTTAAATTTCTAAGCAATCGATGCAAGCGTTTTTGAAATATTTGAGTTGGAAAAAAATAAAAAGAACTAGATACGATTTCGTTACGAGTAGCGAGTAGGTCTTCCGTTCAATTTTAAACGATACGATTAAGATATCAATGAAATTTCAGAATTCCCCCTCAATCATCCCCTTTCAGATAATGCATACGATTGTCAATATCCCTTAAGATGATTAACAAAGAGTTTTGCTTTTTCACATACAGTACATTAATGATTTAAGATTTTAGTCCCCTAAAACCCCTAACTATGTCATCAATTGGTTTAACAATGAGTTTTACAAACCGATATTGCAACGACCAACAACTTTGTTTCTGTAATGCATTACAAAATCTTGATCGTTTTTAAGGTATGTGTGATAGACTTTACGAGTGTCTTGGCCCCTAATTTAAGGGGCCAGCCCCTTTTTCTTCAGTTCATTCGAAATATCTCACGGATACTAACATTTTCTGTTCTTACACTTATCTAAAATTGTTGTTCATTTTTTTTAGATACAAATGATTGAATATTTTAGGGGCCAGCCCTCTAGATCCTTAATGGGGACAGACATATGTGTTTTGATTGCTGGAATCGATAAGAATCATTAATGCAAACATTTTCTCTTCTACAATGCTTAACAAAATATTTCTCCTTTTCTGGATATATTGCGTCAAAGTTTAAGTACTTTGCCCCCTAAAAATCCCTAACTACGTAATAAATACGCGTGGCAATGATTTTACCTGATATATATTGTTTCGATCAACAACTTTGCTTCTATAATGCATTACAAAATCTGTATCTTTTTAAGGTATGTGTGAAAGACTTTACGAGTGTCTTGGTCCCTAATTTAAGGGGCAAGCCCCTTTTTCTTGAGTTCATTCGAAATATCTCACCGATACTAACATTTTTGTTCTTACACTTATCTAGAATTGTTGTTATTATTTTAGATACAAATGATTGAATAGTTTAGGGGCCAGCCCTCTAGATCCTTAATGGGGACAGACGTTGGTGCTTTGATAAATGGAATCGATTAGAATCATTAATGCAAACATTTTCTCTTCTACAATGCTTAACAAAATATGTCTCCTTTTCTAGATATATTGCGTCAAAGTTTAACTACTTTGGCCTCTTAAAATCCCTCATTACGTAGTAAAGGGGCGTGGCAATGATTTTTTTTCTGATTGATATTGTTACGATCAACAACTTTGCTTCAGTCCTTTTTTCTTGATTTTGTTGATTATCTACTACGCGGGGGTGTTAAGGAAGCATATGGAATCTGAGTTACATGTAATTCGGTGAAATCACAAATCTTACTAATTATGTACATATTCAAATATCTAAGCAACGAAACGTAGACCAAAAAATAATTTAAAATACTGAAGACAATTTTTTTTTCAGAAATTAATTTGTATTACGTAGATTTACACATTGGTGACGTCATGACTAAAAATTGAATGTCGTGTGAATTTGATCGGAAAGCATTGTAAACATAGTCAAAATATAACTAATCTAAGAACTCTAATAAAGTAGTGTGGTGTGATTTATTGAGAATTGAACATAAGAATACTGGGAAAGAAGTTAGTTTTATCATTCATTCGCGAAAAAGTATGTAAATTTGCTTTTATTTATCGGCCAGGCTTTCCTCTGTCGTTGTTTACGATATAAAAATCCGCCTAGAACAACACTACCCCGTATATATTGAACTTGAAATTTTATACGTATCGTTTGTTTGATCAATGCATTATTTGAAAAGTGCTGCTAGAATCCCATGTTTTTGTTGTTTTGATGGAACAAACCGTTTTCCGTGCAAACTTCATAAAAGTTGGGAAGGTTTTACGAGAGCCGGATGAATAACTATTTAATCAAGAAGAACATAGAATTCTAGCAGCGGTTTTGATTAAACTGAGATGATTTGCCTTTACTTGGTATGTTTATTTTATTTTAGAAACCGCGGGGTAGTGTTGTTCTATCACATTTTATGTTAAGGAATATACGGAAGCTATTTATAGTTGTCACGTGATAATGCACCAATGTGGCAGTAATGTACTACCCGATTTTATTGCACGGACATCTGTTTTAAAGGATAATACTAAGTTTTTGATCTTATTCAAAACATTTACAAATGTATTTAATTTCACGATTTTGAATATAACAGTCAAAATAAGACGCGAAATTGTCCATATGCTTCCTTAACACCCCCGCGTACTTTTGTTATATATGTATTAACAAAATATCAACTGATAAAAAGATAAAAATCAAAACGTATGAAAATGTTCAATAAAAATTCGTACCCAATTTTCGTGGCCAGGCGAGCTCAAAGAAATGGCGCCACAGGTGTAAAACAACATTATAGTGCACAACTTCAAACTATAGACTACTATCCTGAAAATTTCATAGTCATATCTCTGATAGTTTCTGAAACCAGCTGTGCACAAAATAGGTCTAGAAAATGTACAAAATGGCCGATAAATCGATACCGGAAGTGACGACAGGAAAAATCTCAAAAAGGTATTAAGTTTACATCAAGTCCCATCTTTGTGAAAAAATAATTGAAATCGGTTTAACAGTTTTCGAAAATCTCATGCACAAAATTTGGAAAAAAAAAATAAGAAGAAACAGTACGAAAACTATAAGGTCTACCGTTGGAAACGAAAGACCTTAATAATAATAATTAGAATAAGAACTAGACACAATCTCGTTGCGAGCAACGAGTGGGTCTCGTCCGATTTTTGAATATATTAGATCAAACTCATCAATTTAAAGATAAAACCGTTGATCTAAGCGAAAAAAAGTAAAAAAAAAACATTTTGCAGCACTCGGGGCTTGAACCCGGGTCGCCTGGGTCATGTCGATGACTGTATCGACTGAGCTACTCGGACTCTCGCTTCAGAACTTTTACGCTTAATTTCTCGAGAATGCCTTAATGGATTATAAAACAAATTACATATTCTGAATCAGTAGAAGGGTCGATATAATGTGTAAAAATCTCAAAATAAAATTGTAAAAGATAAAACAGTTAAAAAATTTAAATTTTTTAAATTTCCTTCCGGTGACGACCGGAAGTAACGGCAGACATTCTTTTGACTGAGGTGCACTAGAAAAACGATAGATCTATCATCTCCGAAATTTTCAGCCCTCTATCTTTTCTCGTTTTTGAGAAACCTGACATACATGTACAAAATTGTCTTACAAAATCGCACAAGCCATCTCCAAGAAATCGCCTGCACAAAATTTGTTAGAACAAAAAAAAAAAAAAAGAATAAAAATAATAACTAGACACGATCTCGTTGCGAGCACTTGTGAGAACTTGAAATTTATGTTTGATCTTGATTTTCCTATTTAACAGCTATACATGATTTAAAACAGAAAAAAAGGTGTACATTTTAAGGGCCAGATACTATTTTGTTTCAGGTGTAAGAGCTTTGTTCAACAAGTGTTTAGAAATTCGTCACCGTTTTTGAGATATTTGTGAAAAACGTTTAAGGGGTAGATCCCTTATCTCCTAACTGGGACCACTGAACGAAATTTTTTTTCAAGGTTGCATGTTGTTAAGTATATCATTTTGAGCATCTTTTTTATACTGCATTTCAAAATATTTTTCCTTTTTGAGGTATAGGGGATCAAAGTTTTGGACTTTTGACCCCTAAAAATCCCTAATAACGTATTACATTAGAAAATCATTATATTGTTAGGTTAATAAATGTAAGATAAACATATTTGATTCTATATATGATCTATTACGAACTATCCCTCTGTAAAGAGCTAGAGGAAGAAGACTTTAGAGCCCTCTACGTCCCTACAATTAGGGGCCAGCCCCTTTTTCTTGGTATCAGATGAAAGGTCATTTGATTTTATAGACAATTTACTCAACAATTGTTTAGAAATCGTTACTATTCTTGAGATATCTGAAAAAGAATATTTAGGGGCCGGACCATATCTCCTTATTGGGGCCACTGAACCAAACTTTTAAGGTTGCATGTTGTTAAGTACATCAGTTTGAGCATCTTTTATTTATAATGCATTTCAAAATATTTTTCCTTTTTGAGATATAGGGGATCAAAGTTTTGGACTTTTAACCCCTAAAAACCCCTAATTACGTAAAATATGAAAAAATCGTTATACTGCTTGGCTTCATAACTGTAAGATAAACATATTACCTTCTATAATTTATTATAAAATATCCCTCGGTAAAGAGTTCTGGGTAAAAGACTTTAAAGCCCTGTAGGTCCCTACAATTAGGGGCCAGCCCCTTTTTCTTGGTATCAAATGAAAGGTCATTTGATTTTAAAGACATTTTGTTCAACAAGTGTTCAGAAATTCGTTACCATTCTTGAGATATCTGAGGAAGAATGTTTAAGGGGCCGGTCCCTTATCTCTTTATTGGGGCCGGTGAACCAAATTTTTTAGGTTGCATGTTGTTAAGTACATCAGTTTGAGCATCTTTTCTATTGTACTGCATTTCAAAATATTTTTCCTTTCTGAGATATGGGTGATCAAAATTTTGGACTTTTGGCCCCTAAAAACCCTTAATTACGTAACACATAATCAAATCATTACATTGCTTGAATACATAATTGTGAGATAAACATATTTGCATCTATAATCTATTACAAAATATCCCTCGGTGAAGAGCTAGGGGTAAAAGACTTTAGAGCCTTCTGATCCCTTATTTGAGGGGCCAGCCCCTTTTTCCTGATATCAGCTGAAAGGTCTTGTAAATATAACCCTTTTTTACATTACATGTCTTAATAAATATTTTCTAGAAAAAAGATAAAGAGAGAAAAGCACAACAATTTACAACGCTTTTTTAATGTCAATTTTCGAGCCCTAGCGAGCTTTGGCGCTAAACATACAAAACAACAACCATGCAAAACTTCAATCTTTCCTTTACTAACCGTAGAAATTTGAGCTTAATATATCTTATACTTTAGAAGAACAACAGAAGACAAAATACCAATATAAAAATTAGATAAATCTTGATATCTCAAAAACAGATGTGACGTCATCAACACAAAAAATTTGCAATCAGGTTCAGACCAATATCTATCATATCTGAAAATTTTATTGAGATCAGACGAGCCGTTTTTGAGAAATCGCGTGCACAAAAATAGGAAGAAAAAATAATAATAACTAGAGCAAAGCTCGTTGCAAAGCAACGAGTGGGTCTTCCGTTAATGTCGGAGGTAAAGCTGTAAGTTCCTGTAAGAATCAGAGCTCTTAAATCAATAACAAAAATAACTAGAATAAAAAGATGTAAAAATCGAATATTCCTGGTACGACTTAACAAAATCCGAATGATTTTATGTATGACTTAGCAATTATTTTTGGTACGAGTTAATTTTACTTTGAACATTACGCTATTTTTTAAACCAAGGACGCGGAATCAAAATTTCCGAAAAAATCAATGTTTAAATCCCAATATCTCTGTAATGCATCGTCCGATTTTCAAACAGATTTCAGTTTCGTATTCAGCATGACCAACTCTACCAACCTTGTAAACAATTAAAATTGAAACGAAAAATTCGAAAATTCGAAAATTTTTAAATGCTTCCGGTTTGGACCGGAAGTGACGAAAACTAAATTCCAGCCCTATGTCCCAAAAAAAACGATCAATGCTTGAACACAGAAAATTTCAAGTCTCTATCTTTTAGCCATTTTGAAAAACGCCCTGGACAAAATCACTTTTTTAAAATTTAAAGATTGACGTCACGTAAAAACGGAAGTGACGTTGTAGTTAAAAATTTTACATTTTTAAGGGACGATAATGCTTCATAATCCCTAAAAGATTCATGTGAATTTGTTGAAAACTTTTTGAGATATTAAGCTTTAGAAAGGTCAGAAAAATAAAGAAAAATAATAATAATAACTAGAGCAAAGCTCCTTGCAAAGCAACGAGTGAGTCTTCCGTTAATGTGGGAAGTAAAGCTGGAAGTTCCTGTAAGAAGCAGAGCTCTTAAACCAATAACAAGAGTAACTAAACTAAAAGGATGAAAAAAATCGAATTATTCCTGGTACGACTTAACAAAACCCGAATGATTTTAAGTACGAATTAACAAAAACCATTTTGATTTCAAGAACGACTTAACAAAAAAAATCCGAATGTGTTTTAGTACAACTTAACAATTATTTTTGGTACGAGTTAACTTAACTATAAACATTACGCTATTTTTTAAACCAAGGAGGTGGAATCAAAATTTCCAGAAAAATCAATTTTAAACCCAGATATCTCTGTAATGCATCGTCCGATTTTCAAACGGCTTTCAGTGTTAGATTCAGCTTATTAAGCTCTTCAAAACACATATTCATTTTTTATTTGAACAGAAAATTCATTTTTTCGAAAAATTTGTTTCACTTCCGGTTTCGACCGGAAGTGACAGATTTTCATTTCGAGCCTTATTACAGAGGTGAATCGACCAAATCATAACCATTGAAAATTTCAAGCCTCTATCTTAAAGCGTTTTTGAGAAAAGTCCAGGACAAAATGACTTTTTGAAATTTTGACGTCACGTCAAAACGGAGGTGACGTTTTCTTTAAAACTCTATCACTTTTCATCAAAATCGGTTAAAAAACTTTTGAGTTATGAAGCAAAAAAGGAGTCAGAAGAAAAGAAAAAGAATAATAACTAGACACGGTCTCGATGCGAGCAACGAGGAGATCTTCCGTCTGATTTTAGAATTTGAGATATATGTTCGATCTTGATTTTGCTATTTAATAGCTAAACATGATTTAGAATAGAAAAACGGGGTCTACATTCAAAAGGCCAGATACTATTTTGTTTCAGGGATAAGAGCTTTGTTCAACAAGTGTTTAGAAATTCGTCACCGTTCTTGAGATATCTGAGAAAAAAAGGGTTAGGGGCCAGTCCCTTACCTCCTTATTGGAGTCGCTGAACCAAATTTTGAAGGTTGCAAAGTACATCATTTTGAGCATCTTTTCTTCTACACTGCATTTCAAAATATTTTCCTTTTTGAGATATAGGTGGTCATAGTTTATGGACTCTTGACCCCTAAAAAATCATTACATTACTTGGATACAGATCTGTAAGATATACATATCTGCTTCTATAGCCTTTCATTAAATTTCCCTCTGTAAAGAGCAACAGATGAAAAGTTTTGAAGCCCTTTAGTTCCTTAATTTTAGGGGGCAGCCCCTTTTTTGATATCATATAAAAGGTCATTAAAATCTCAACACATTTTGTTCATCAACTGTTTAGAAATTCGTTACCGTTCTTGAGATATATGGGAAAAAACGTTTAAGGGGCTGATCCCTTAACTCCTTAGAGGGGCCGTTTTACGAAATTTTGAAAATTGCATATTATTTAGTACATCATTCTGAGTATCTTTTCTTCTTTACTGCATTTCAAAATATTTTTCCTTTCTGAGATATATTTGATCAAAATTCTATAATTCTGGCCCCTAAAAACCCCTAATTATGTAACACATGATAAAATCATTACATTGCTTGGATACATAACTGTAAGATAAACATATTTGCTTCTAAAACTGATCACAAAATATCCCTCAGTAAAGGGTAACAGATAAAAAAATTTAGAGTTTTTTGGTCCCCTAATTCTAGGGACCAGCCCCTTTTTATTGATATCAAATAAAAGGTCATTTAAATCCCAACCCATTTTGTTTAACAACTGTTTAGAAATTCGTCAACGTTCTTGAGATATATGGGAAAGAACATTTTAGGGGCCGATCCCTTAACCCCTTATAGGGGTCGTTTAACGAAATTTTGAAAATTTACTTATTTACTACATCATTCTGAGCATCTTTTCTTTTTCAATGCATTTCAAAATATTTTTCCTTTCTGAGATAAATGTGATCAAAATTCTGGACTTTTTCCCCCTAAAAACCCCTAATTACGTAACACATGATATAATCATTACATTGCTTGGATACATAACTGTAAAATAAACATATTTGCTTCTATAACTGTTCACAAAATATCCCTCAGTAAAGGGTTCCAGATTAAAGACTTTAGAGCCCTTTGGTCCCCTAATTTTAAGGGCCAGCCCCTTTTTCTTGATATCAAGTGAAAGGTCTTCTAAATATAAACTTTTTTTTTGCATTACATGTGTTAACAAAATATTTTTCAGAAAAGAGATAAACTAAGAAAACCATGAAAAATTACGACGTTTTTTTTAAGTCTCAATTTTCAGGACCAGGCGAGCTGTAACGCCGTTTGAGCATGACAAATATGAATGTCAAATAGCACATCTACAATCTCTTGTCTACAATCCCTAAAAGTTTTAACTCAATATCTTTTACCGTTTAGGAGGAGATCCCTGGACAAGCCGACCCTCTGAAAATCGCTAAAACGTTATTATCTCAAGAACGGAAGTGACGTCATCAAAATAAAAAAAATTGTATTTAGTTCAAATTAATATCTATCGGATCTGAAAGTTTCATGAAAATCGATTGAGCCATCTCCGAGAAATCGCCTGCACAAAAATGCGTAAGAAAAAAAACAAGAATAACTAGAGCAAAGCTCGTTGCAAAGCAACGAGTGGGTCTTCCGTTAATGTCGGAAGTAAAGCTGGAAGTTCCTGTAAGAAGCAGAGCTCTAAAACCAATAACAAGAGTAACTAAAATATAAAAGATGAAATAAATGGACTTATTCCTGGTACGACTTAACAAAATACGAATGGTTTTAAGTACGACTTAACAAACACCTTTCCGATTTCAAGAACGACTTAACCAAAAAAAATCCGAATGTGTTCAAGTACGACTTACGCGGGGGTGTTAAGGAAGCATATGGGCAATATGCCGTCTTATTTTGACTGTTGTATTCAAAATCGTGAAATTAAATAATTATTTTGAATAAGATCAAAAACTTAGTATTATCCTTTAAAATAGATGTCAGTGCAATAAAATCGGGTAGCACATCACTGCCACATTGGTGCATTATCACGTGACAACTATAAATAGCTTACGTATATTCCTTAACATAAAATGAGATAGAACAACACTACCCCGCGGTTTCCAAAATAAAATAAACATACCAAGTGAAGGCAAAACATCTCAGTTTAATCAAAACCGCTGCTAGAATCCTATGTTTTTCCTAATTAAAAAGTTATTCATCCGGTTCTCGTAAAACCTTCCCAACGTTTATAAAGTTTGCACGGAAAACGGCAAATTGCATTAAAACAACACACAGCATGGGATTCTAGCAGCACTTTTCAATTTAAGCATTGATCAAACTAACGATACGTATAAAATTTCAAGTTCAATATACGCGGGGTAGTGTTGTTCTAGTCGGATTTTTATATCGTAAACAACGACAGAGGAAAGCCTGGCCGAGAAATAAAAGCAAATTTACATACCTTTTAGCGAATGATTGATAAAACTAACATCTCCCCCAGTATTCCTATGTTCAATTCTCAATAAATCACACCACAATACTTTATTAGAGTTCTTAGATTAGTTATATTTTGAATATGTTTACAATGCTTTCCGATCAAATTCACACCACATTCAACTTTTAGTCATGACGTCATCAATGTGTAAATCTACGTAATACAAACTAATTTCTGGCAAAAATTGTCTTCAGTATATTTTATTTGTTTTTGGTCTACGTTTCGTAGCTTATATATTTGAATATGTACATAATAACTAAGATTTGTGATTTCACGGAATTACATGCAACTCAGATTCCATATGCTTCCTTAACACCCCCGCGTAACAATTATTTTTGGTACGAGTTAATTTTACTTTAAACATTACGCTATTTTTTAAACCAAGGACGCGGAATCAAAATTTCCGGAAAAATCAATTTTTAAACCCGGATATCTCTGTAATGCATCGTCCGATTTTAAAACGGGTTTCGGTTTTAAATTAAGCTTAATAAAAGCTTTTTTGCTGCTTTATGATTAATATCAAATCATTGGTCATAAAGAGTTATTATGAAAAGACTTAGTAGCCCTTCTGGCCCCTAATTTGAGGGGTCAGCCCCTTTTTCTTGATATCAAATAAAAGGTCTCGCTAATATAAACATATTTTGTTTTACAAGTGTTCATGAATTGTAAACTGTTCTCGAGATATCTGTACAAATGCGTTTTAGGGGCCGACCCTTTAACCCCTTACCGGGTCCACTAAAAACAAAATTTTTGGTATCATATTGTTAAGAACATTATTTTGAAGAACTTTTGTTCTACATTGCTTTTCAAAATATTTCTCCTTTTTCAGATATTAATGATCAAAGTTTTGAACTTCTGGCCCCTTAAAACCCCTAATTACGTAATATATGACTTAGGTATGGTAATGTACAGATAAACAGCTGTACAATGAACATTTTTGCTTCTATAATTAAAATCAAAATATTGTTCAGTAAAGAGTTATTGTAAGAAGATATTTGAGCCCTCTTGACCCCTAATTTGAGGGGCCAGCCCCTTTTTCTTGACATCAAATGAAAGGTCTTGTAAATATAAACATATTTTGTTTAACAAGTGTTCACAAAATGTTTACCGTTCTTGAGATATCTGTACAAATGTGTTTTAGGGGCCGACCCTTTAACTCCTAAATGGGGTCATAAACAAAAACATTTAAGGTAGCATATTGTACAAAACATTATTTTGAACAACTTTTGTTCTACATTGCTTTTCAAAATATTTCTCCTTTTTCAGATATTAATGTTCAAAGTTCTGAACTTCTGGCCCCTTGAAGCCCCTAATTACGTAATATATGACTTAAGTATGGTACTGTATAGATAAACAGCTGTACAATGAACATTTTTGCTTCTATAATTGATAACAAATTATTGTTCACTAAAAGGTTATTGCAAATAGACTTTAGAGCCCTCTTGGCCCCTAATTTGAGGGGCCAGCCCCTTTTTCTTGATATCAAATAAAAGCCCGTGCAAATTGAAACAACTTTTGCATTATATGTTTTAACAAAATATTTATACGTCAAAAGATATTACGGAAAAAGTGCGAAAATGTTGTGAAAAAATTTGGTGCTAATTTTCAGGTTCAGGCGAGCTTCTAGGCCTTGCGCATTTTTCGCAATTGGAAGCATGGAGGGAAATCTACAGACATTCATCTACAATCCCTGCAAATTTCAAGCTTTTATCATGATTAGTTTTAGAGAAGATGCGTGGACAAAATGACCCTGAAAAATTTGCAAAATCGTTCATATCTGACACCAGAAGTGACGTAATCATTTAAAATTTTAGTAATTAGCAGCGACATTGATGCTTTATAACTCCTAAAAATTTGGTGTAAATCGGTTGAATAGTTTCTGAGAAATAACGCTCCAAAAAAGTCAGAAAAAGAAAAAAAAGTATAATAATAAAGAAAAAGAAACCGTAGAATAACAGAAGGGTTTTCCGTTGAAAACGGAAAACCCTAATAATAGGGAACTAGAGCAAAGCTCGTTGCAAAGCAACGAGTGGGTCTTCCGTAAATGTGGGAAGTAAAGCTGGAAGTTTCTGTAAGAAGCAGAGCTCTTAAACCAACAACAAGAGTAATTAAAATAAGATGAAAAAAATCGAATTATTCCTGGTACGACTTAACAAAATACGAATGATTTTAAGTACGACTTAACAAAAACTTTTAAGATTTCAAGAACGACTTAACAAAAAAATATCCGAATGTGTTACAGTACGACTTAACAATTATTTTTGGTACGAGTTAATTTTACTTTGAACATTACGTTTTTTTTTAAACCAAGGACGCGGAATCAAAATTTCCGGAAAAATCAATTTTTAAACCCCGATATCTCTGTAATGCATCATCTGATTTTAAAACGGCTTTCAGTGTTAGATTCAGCTTGATAAGGTCTACAAAACACATATTCATTTTTGATTTGATCAGAAAACTCATTTTTTCGAAAAATTTGTTTCACTTCCGGTTTCGACCGGAAGTGACAGATTTTCATTTCCAGCCTTATTACAAAGGCCAAACGATCAATATATAAGCACGAAAAATTTCAACTTTCTATCTCGGAGCGCTTTTGAAAAAAGCCGAGGACAAAATGACTTTTTGAAAATTTTAAAAATGACGTAACGTAAAAATGGAAGTGACGTTACTAAAGAAACTTTAACATCTTCGAGGCATAATAATTGCACATAATCTCTGAAAGTTTCATAAAAATCGGTTTAAAACTTTTTGAGTTATGAAGCCGAAAAGAAGTCAGAAAAAAAAATAAAAAGTATAATAATAAAAAGAAACCGAAGAATAACAAGAGGGTCTTCCGTTGAAAACGGAAGACCCTAACTAGACACGATCTCGTTGCGAGCAACGAGGGGGTCTTCCGTCTGATTTAAGAATTTGAGATATATGTTCGATCTTGATTTTGCTATTTAACAGCTAAACATGATTTAGAATAGAAAAACGGGGTCTACATTCAAAAGGCCAGATACTATTTTGTTTCAGGGAAAAGAACATTGTTTATAACAAGTGTTTAGAAATTCGTCACCGTTCTTGAGATATCTGAGAAAAAAAGTTTTAGGGGCCAGTTCCTTACCTCCTTATTGGAGCCACTGAACCAAATTTTAAAGGTTGCAAAGTACATCATTTTGAGCATCTTTTCTTCTACACTGCATTTCAAAATATTTTCCTTTTTGAGATATAGGTGGTCATAGTTTTTGGACTCTTGACCCCTAAAAAATCCTTATTCTAATACACTTGAATAAATCATTACATTACCTGGATATAGAACTGTAAGATAAACATATTTGCTGCTATAGCCTTTCATTTTATTTCCCTCAGTCAAGAGCTACAAATGAAAATTTAAGAGCCCATTAGTTCCTTAATTTGAGGGGCCAGCCCCTTTTTGATATCAAATAAAAGGTCATTAAAATCTCAACACATTTTGTTTACCAACTGTTTAGAAATTCGTTACCGTTCTTGAGATATATGGGAAAGAAGGTTTAAGGGGCTGATTCCTAAACTCCTTATAGGGGCTGTTTAACAAAATTTTGAAATTTGCATATTATTTAGTACATCATTCTGAGTATCTTTTCTTCTTTACTGCATTTCAAAATATTTTTCCTTTCTGAGATATTGGTGATCAAAGTTCTATAATGCTGGCCCCTAAAAACCCCTTATTATGTAACACATGATAAAATCATTACATTGATTAGATACATAACTGTAAAATAAACATATGTGCTTCTATAACTGTACACAAAATATCCCTCAGTAAAGGGCTACAGATAAAAGACTTTAGAGCCCTTTCGTCCCCTTATTTGAGGGGCCAGCCCCTTTTTCTTGATATCAAATAAAAGGTCATTTAATTCCGAACACATTTTGTTCAACAAGTGTTTAGAAATTCGTTACCGCTTTGGAGATATATGAAAAAGTAGGTTTTAGGGGACGATCCCTTATCTCCTTTTAGGGGCTGTTTAACGAAATTTTGACGGTTGCATATTGTTAAGAACATCATTTTGAACAGCTTTTCTTCTGTATTGCATTACAAAATATTTTTCCTTTCTGAGATATGGGTGATCGAAATTTTGGACTTTTGGCCCCTAAAACCCCTTAGTTACGTAACACATAACAAAAATCATTACAATGCTTGGATGCATAACTGTGAGATAAGCATATTTGCTTCTATAACATTTCACAAAATATCTCTCAGTAAAGGGCTCCAGATTAAAGACTTTAGAGCCCTTTGGTCCCCTAATTTGAGGGGCCAGCCCCTTTTTCTTGATATCAAATGAAAGGTCTTGTAAATTTAAACTTTTTTTGCATTACATGTGTTAACAAAATATTTTTCAGAAAAGAGATAAACTAAGAAATCCATGAAAAATTACGACGTTTTTTTAGTCTCGATTTTCGGGACCAGGCGAGCTTTAACGCCGTTTGAGCATGACAAATATGAATGCCAAATAGCACATCTGCAGTCTCTTGTCTACAATCCCTGAAAGTTTGAACTCAATATTGTTTACCTTTTTAGGAGGAGATCCCTGGACAAGCCGACCCTCTGAAAATCGCTAAAACGTCATTATCTCAAGAACGGAAGTGACGTCATCATAATAAAAAAATATGTTTTTAGTTCAAATAAATATCTATCGGATCTGAAAGTTTTATGAAAATCGATTGAGCCATCTCCAAGAAATCGCCTGCACAAAAATGCGTAAGAAAAAAAACAAGAATAATAATAGGGAAAAAGAAACAAAGCAATAACAATAAGGTCTTCCGTTGGAAACGGAAGACCGTAACTAGAGCAAAGCTCGTTGCAAAGCAACGAGTGGGTCTTCCGTTAATGTCGAAAGTAAAGGTGGAAGTTCTTGTAAGAAGCAGAGCTCTTAAACAAACAACGATAGTAACTTAAATAAAAAGATGAAAAAATCGAATTATTCCTGGTACGACTTAACAAAATCCGAATTATTTCAAGTACGACTTAACAAAAATCTTTCCAATTTCAAGAACGACTTAACAAACAAATCCGAATGTGTTACAGTACGACTTAACAATTATTTTTCGTACGAATTAATTTTACTTTGATTATTACGCTATTTTTTAAACCAAGGACGCGGAATCAAAATTTCCGGAAAAATCAATTTTTAAACCCCGATATCTCTGTAATGCATCGTCCGTTTTGAAAACGGCTTTCAGTGTTAGATTCACCTTAATAAGCTCTACAAAACACATATTCTTTTTTGATTTGATCAGAAAATTCATTTTTTCGAAAAATTTGTTTCACTTCCGGTGTCGACCGGAAGTGACAAAATACATTTTTTTGGTCAAATGCCATAAGTTAATCCGCAGATTTACAATCACAGAAAATTTCAAGTCTTTATAAACAACCGTTTACTAGAAAAGTCTTGGACAAAATCACTTTTTGAAAATTTTTAAAATGACGTGACTAGAAAACGGAAGTGATTTAATGACTGAAACTGTAAAAGCTTCAAGGGACAAGAATTTAACATAATCTCTGAAAATTTCTAGCAAATCGGTTGAATAGTTTTTGAGATATAAAGCAAAAAAGAAGTCAGAAGGAAAAACAAGAAGATTAATAATAATAAAAAAAAACAATAGAATAACAAGAGGGTCTTCCGTTGAAAACGGAAGACCCTAATAATAACTAGAGCAAAGCTTGTTGCAAAGCAACGAGTGGGTCTTCTGTTAATGTCGGAAGTAAAGCTGGAAGTTCCTGTAAGAAGCAGAGCTCTTACACTAATAACAAGAGTAACTAAATAAAAAGATTTTAAAAAATCGAATTATTCCTGGTACGACTTAACAAAATCCGAATTAATTTAATTACGACTTAACAAAAACCTTTCTGATTTCAAGAACGACTTATCAAAAAAATCCAAATGTGATACAGTACGACTTAACAATAATTTTATGTACGAGTTAATTTTACTTTGAACATTACGCTATTTTTTAAACCAAGGACGCGGAATCAAAATTTCCGGAAAAATCAATTTTTAAACCCCGTTATCTCTGTAATGCATCGTCCGATTTTAAAACGGTTTTCAGTGTTAGATTCAGCTTAATAAGCTCTACAAAACACATATTCATTTTTGATTTGATCGGAAAATTCATTTTTTCGAAAAATTTGTTTCACTTCCGGTTTCGACCGGAAGTGACGGATTTTCATTTCCAGCCTTATTACAGAGGTAAATCGA
Organism: Magallana angulata; assembly: GCF_025612915.1. Taxonomy (NCBI): domain Eukaryota; kingdom Metazoa; phylum Mollusca; class Bivalvia; order Ostreida; family Ostreidae; genus Magallana; species Magallana angulata. The sequence continues at coordinate 26,941,158 of NC_069118.1, read as the reverse complement.
TTAAATTATTACCATTGAAAATTTCAAGCCTCTATCTTGAAGCGTTTTTGAGAAACACTGCGGACAAAATGACTTTTTGAAAATTTTAAAAATGACGTAACATAAAAATGCAAGTGATGTTTTCAGAGAAACTTCACAAACCTTGAGATATTATAAATGCACATAATCTCTGAAAGTTTCGTCAAAATCAGTTGTAAACTTTTTGAGTTATAAAGCCGAGAAAGAGTCAGAAAAAAAAAGAAAAAGTATAATAATAAAAAGAAACCGAAGAATAACAAGAGGGTCTTCCGTTGAAAACGGAAGACCCTAAAAAGAAACCGAAGAATAACAAGAGGGTCTTCCGTTGAAAACGGAAGACCCTAAAAAGAAACAAAGCAATAACAATAAGGTCTTCCGTTGGAAACGGAAGACCTTAATAATAACTAGACACGATCTCGTTGCGAGCAACGAGGAGGTCTTCCGTCTGATTTGAGAAGGAAATTTGACATCATCGACTTCGATTTTCGACAAAACTAGAGGTACTGTGAGGAAGCTCACAATTGATACCCCCCGCTAAGAAAAAATTCATAACGCGTGTATTTTTGCTATTATAGAAAATATTGCATGAATCTATTTCACTGTCCATTTTCTATGAATAACAAATGCTTTATTTTTGAAAACTGTTAATTTTTAGCTTCTAATATTTCCATTTATACAAGACATGACACAGACAGAATTTAGCTTTTTCGAAACAATGACCTTGAACTTTCTCAATTGACCTTGGGTCAAGGTCATGACACACCCTTTAATCATAAGCAATCTTTGTGTGAAGTAAGAACTTCCAATGTTTCCCCATAAGAAAGATATGGACCGGATACGAATTTTGCATTTTTTCTGCCAGTGACCTTGACCTTGCCCAAATGACCTTGGTCAAGGTCATGACACACCTTTAGGTCATTAGCAATCTTTGTGTGAAGTAAGAACTTCCAATGTTTCTCCATAAGAAAGATATGGACCGGACACGAATTTTGCACTTTTTCTGCCAGTGACATTGACCTTGCCCGAATGACCTTGGGTCAAGGTCATGACACACCCTTTGGTCATAAGCAATCTTTGTATGAAGGAAGAACTTCCAATGTTTCTCCATAAGAAAGATATGAACCGGACACGGATTTTGCAATTTTTTTTTCCAGTGACCTTGACCTTGCCCAAATGACCTTGGGTCAAGGTCATAACACACCCTTAGGTCATAAGCAATCTTTGTGTGAAGTAAGAACTTCCAATGTTTCTCCATAAGAAAGATATGGACCGGACACGATTGCACAGACAGACAGACAGACAGACAGATGGACGGACAGACGGACGGACGGACAAGGTGATTGCTATATACCCCCCAAACTTTGTTTGAGGGGGGGGGGGGTATACAAACATGATATGGAAAAAAGAGTGAAGAACTAATGCCTTTTTGTATCGCATTTTAAAACTTATCTTATATTGCTTTTTTAAATATTTGCATTTCTTCAAACTGATATAGAAAAGATTAAACTTTTTTACCTCTGGCTCCTAAAAAACCCTAATAAGGTAGCGCAAGAGAAAATAATTATATTATTAGGATATATAAACGTATTATATCTAATTCAGCTTAATTAACCTTTCACAAAATAGCTCTCAGTAAAACGCTAAAGATTAAAGACTTTAGAGCCCTTTGATCCCCTAATTTAGGGGGCCATCCCCTTTTTCTTGATCTCAAATAAAAGGTCATTTAATTCTGAACACATTTTGTCAACAAGTGTTTAGAAATTTGTTTCCGTTCTGGAGATATATGAGAAAGAAGGTTTTAGGGGCCGATCCCTTATCTCCTTTTAGGGGCCGTTTAACGAAATTTTGATGGTTGCATATTGCTGAGAACATCATTTTGAACAACTTTTCTTCTGTACTGCATTTCAAAATAGTTTTCGTTTCTGAGATATGGGTGATGAAAATTTTGGACTTTCGGCCCCTAAAAACCCTTAATTACGTAACACATAATAAAAGCATTACATTCCTTAGATACATAACTGTAAGATAAACATATTTGCTTCTATAACATTTCACAAAATATCGTTCAGTAAAGGGCTACAGATAAAAGACTTTAAAGCCCTTTAGTCACCTTGTTTGAGGGACCAGCCCCTTTTTTTGATTTCAAAAGAAAGGTCTTGTAAATAAAAACTACTTTTACATTACATGTTTTAACAAAATATTTTTCAGAAATGAGATAATTAAAGAAAACCACAAAAATTACGACATTTTTTTCATCTCAATTTTCGGGTCCAGGCGAGCTTCGGCGCCTTTTAAGCTAGATCAAAATGAAAATAAAATTACAAATCTACAATCTTTCGTCTACTATCCCTGAAAGTTTGAACTCAATATCTTTTATAGTTTAGGAGAACTTAGAGGGACAAGCCACACCTCTGAAAATCGCTAGAACGTCAGTTTCTCAAAAACGGAAGTGATGTCATCACTAAAATCAAACACCTATAAGGTTCAGATGACTATCTATCAGATCTGAAAGTTTAATGAAAATCGGTTGAGCCGTTGTTGAGAAATCGCGTGCACAAAATTTGTAAGAAAAAAAAGAAAAATAACTAGACACGATCTCGTTGCGAGCAACGAGGAGGTCTTCCGTTCGATTTTTTGAATGAAATATGACATCATTGACTTTGATTTTCGACAACAAAACATATTATGGAAAAAGGAGTGAAGTACTAATGCTTTATTGTATCGCTTTTTATAAGTTCTCTTGCTTTCTAAATACTTGCATTTCTTTCAATTAAGATAGAAAAGATCAAACTTGTTTACCTCTGGTCCCTCAAAAACCCTAATTGGGTAACGCAAGAGAAATTCATTATATTGTTAGGATATATAAACGTATTATACCTAATCTAGCTTTAATAACCTTTCACAAAATGGCTCTCATTAAAGGGCTATAGATAAAAGATTTAAGAGCCCTTTGATCCCCTAACTTAAGGGGCAATCCCTTTTTCTTGGATTCAAATGAAAGGACATTTAATTCTGAACACATTTTGTTAACAAGATTTAGTGTTTAGAAATTCGTTACCGTTCTGGAGATATAAGAGAAAGAAGGTTTTAGGGGCCGATCCCATAACTCCTTATTGGGGCCGTTTAAGAAAATTTTGAAGGTTTGATTTTTTGAGAACATCATTTTGAACAACTTTTCTTCTGTATTGCATTTCAATATATATTTCCTTTCTGAGATATGGGTGATCAAAATTTTTGACTTTTGGCCCCTAAAACTCCTTAATTACGTAACACATGATAAAATCTTTACATTGCTTGAATACATAACTATAAGATAAACACATTTGCTTCTATAACATTTCACAAAATATCTCTCAGTAAAGGGCTACAGATTAAAGACTTTAGAGCCCTTTGGTCCCCTAATTTCAGGGGCCAGCCCCTTTTTCTTGATATTAAATAAAAGTTCATTTAATTCTACACAAATTTTGTTCAACAGGTGTTTAGAAATTTGTTACCGTTCTAGAGATATATGAGAAAGAAGGTTTTAGGGGCCGATCCTTATCTCCTTTTAGGGGGCGTTTAACGAAATTTTGACGGTTGCATTTCGTTAAAACATCATTTTGAACAACTTTTCTTCTGTACTGCATTTCAAAATATTTTTCCTTTCTGAGATATGGGTGATCAAAATTTTGTACTTTTGGCCCCCAAAAACCCTAAATTACGTAACACATCATAAAATCATTACATTGCTTGAATACATAACTGTGCGATAAACATATTTGCTTCTATAATCTATTACAAAATATCCCCCGGTAAAGAGTTATAGGTAAAAGACTTTAGAGCCTTCTAGGTCCCTAATTTGAGGGGCCAGCCCCTTTTTCTTGATATCAGCAGGAAGGTCTTGTAAATATAAACTTTTTTTACATTACATGTTTTAACAAAATATTTTCCAGAAAAGAGATAAAGAGAGAAAAGCACAAAAATTCACGACGCTTTTTAATGTCAATTTTCGAGCCATAGCGAGCTTTAGCGCCAGTAGTGCTAAACATACAAAACAACAATCATGCAAAACTTCAATCTTTCCTTTACCTACCGTAAAAATTTGAGCTTAATATCTCTTATAGTTGAGGAGAACAACAGAAGACAAAATACCCATATAAAAATTAGAAAAATCTCAATATCTCAAAAACGGATGTGACGTCATCAATACAAAACATTTCCAATCAAGTTCAGACCACTATCTATCACATCCTAAAATTTGATTGAAATCGGCCGAGACGTTTCTGAGAAATCGCGGGCACAAAAAAGGCAGAAAAATAATAATAACTAGACACGATCTCGTTGCTAGCAACGAAGAGGTCTTCCGTACGATTTTTAGAAGAAAATATGACATCATCGACTTTGATTTTCGACAACAAAACATGATATGGAAAAAGGAATGAAGTACTAATGCTATAATGTATCGCTTTTTTAAAGTTCTATTACATTGCTTTTTAAAATACTTGCATTTCTTCCAAATAAGATTGAAAAGATTAAATTTGTTTACATCTGGTCCCTAAAAACCCTAATTGGGTAACGCAAGAGCAAGTCATTATATTGTTAGGATATATAAATGTATTATACCTAATCTAGCTTTACTAACCTTTCACAAAATGGCTCTCATTAAAGGGCTATACATAAATATTTTTAGAGCCCTTTGATACCCTAATTTAAGGGGCCAGCCCCTTTTTCTTGGAATCAAATGAAAGGACATTTAATTCTAAACACATTTTGTCATCAAGTGTTTAAAAATTCGTTACCGTTCTTGAGATATATGAGAAAGAAGGTTTTAGGGGCCGATCCCTTTTCTCCTTATAGTGGCCGTTTTACGAAAATTTGAAGGTTGCATATTGTTAACAACATCATTTTAAACAATTTTTCTTCTTTACTGCAATTTAAAATATTTTTCCTTTCTAACATATGAATGAGATATTCTGGAGGTATGTGAGAAAGAAGGTTTTAGGGGCCGATCCCTTATCCCTTTAATGGGGCCGTTTAACGTAATTTTGAAGCTTGCACATTGTTAAGAACATAATTTTAAACATCTTTTAAAATCTTCTGCATTGCATTACAATATATTTTTCCTATCTAAGATATGGGTGATCAAAATTTTGGACTTTCGGCCCCTAAAAACCCTTAATTACGTAACACATAATAAAAGCATTACATTGCTTGGATACATAACTGTGATATAAACATATTTGCGTCTATAACATTTCATAAAATAGCTTTAAGTAAAGGGCTACAGATTAAAGACTTTAGAGTCCTTTGATCCCCTTATTTGAGGGGGCCAGCCCTTTTTTCTTGATATTAAATGAAAGGTCATTTAATTCTTAACAAATTTTGTTCAACAAGTGTTTAGAAAATCGTTACTGTTCTGGAGATATATGAGAAAGAAGGTTTTTGGGGCCGATCCCTAATCTCCTTATAGGGGCCGTTTAACGAAATTTTGAAGGTTGCATATTGTTAAGAACATTCATTTGAACAACTTTTCTTCTGTATTGCACTACAAAATATTTTTCCTTTCTGAGATATGGGTGATCAAACTTTTGGACTTTTGGCCCCTAAAAACCCTTAATTATGTAACACATAATAAAATCATTACACTGCTTGGATACATAACTGTGAGATAAACATATTTGCTTCTTTAACATTTCACAAAATATCTCTCAGTAAAGGGCTACATATTAAAGACTTTAGAGCCCTTTGGTTCCCTAATTTTAGGGGTCAGCCCCTTTTTCTTGATATCAAATGAAAGGTCTTGTAAATATAAACCTTTTTTGCATTACATGTGTTAACAAAATATTTTTCAGGAAAAAGATAAACTATGAAAACCATGAAAAATTACGACGTTTTTTTCATCTCAGTTTTCGGGACCGGGCGAACTTTAAGGACATGTGAACCTGACATGAAACTAATTGAATAATTGAAAAAATTGTTTAAACAGACTCTAATCCATTTGTTTTTGTCAAAAAAGACATTTTAAGCATATGTTCGTGAGTTCGTTTCCATGGCAACGACCTTCAAACTTACCCATGTTCAAAAAATTAGAACGAGACAAAAAACCTTAAATGCAAATTTAAAATGTCATAAAAGACATATTTACAATTAACTAGAAAACTTTTCTCACCAAAATATTAAAAAGGTTAATAAAATACTCTATTTATCTGAAAATGGATTATAAGAATTCCTTTTATTTAATCCGCTATTTTAGTTTGAATTTCCTCTGACCACTAAAAAAGTGACATTTTTTGACGTGACCCGAGCTAGAAAAATTGCAAAAAATACAATTTCCTATAATTACACTCTTATTTTTTTTATGTAATTTTGAAGAAATGATAAATAGCAAAAAATTAGTAATCAATAATTGGCATGTTCGTGAATTAGAAAAATAGATAATAACGTCTGAATTTCCTCTGATCTCTATTGAAATAGATGCTACAAACCCTACATGCTGTTAAAAAAAGACGTATAATTCAGTTTTAAATGGCGATTTCTTTCAACTAGTTATACTGTGAACCTGCATAAGTTCTTGTCGAACAAAATTAAAGGAGTTGTGTTGTAAATACTACAACTAATTGAATTAAAAAGGCTGAAAATCCGAATTTCCTCTGATCTGACTTTTACAAAAAATCACTCTGCGCGCTTCATGAAAGTCAACACTGCCATAAATGGTAGTATTTCTAAAAACCAATCATATAAAGAGAAAATGATTCTTTAATTTAACAATTTTTTCACTTCCTAAAGAGTTTATTTTAATGGTAATTAACATAGTGTCATAGTTGTGCATCTGATAAAATCAAGAAACTCTAGTCTCTGTACACAAAAAAGAAAAACATGCATGGAAACTTTAATACACACAATCTTTATTAAGCCTTTGTTGAAAGATTTAAAATACAATCAAACCAAATAAATTACAGGTTTCATAAAAATCATATACTGATTGTAATTAATTTGAATTTCCTCTATCAATCTTTAAAAGTTTTGTCTGATTTGTAAGGTATTGCATTAAAATGGGTGTCGAAAAATAGGAGAACCTTTCAAATGATTACAGGTATAAAAATGAAATTTGATACTTAATCATGATAATTCTTTAAATCATATTATCTGATTGGACTAAACAACACTGCAGATTCTGAAATGATTTATGATTTGTCCTTATGTATATACATGATTGTATGCAATCCTATGATTCCTTTGAACTTTGAACCCTTCCTTGGTCCCCATATTGGTCTTGATGCTATTTATAATGTATGATTGAGACTTTATCAGAATGATTATGCAGGGTAATATATTACAATGGTTCAGCCTCAATTTGAACTAAAATATAGAAAATGTGGAAGGCCACACCAATTAAATTTCTTTTTTATTGGATCCTGCATGCTCGTATTTAAATAAAACTTTACAAATCATATCATTATGGACCGCCTCAAAATTTTGGCTACAAAAAATAATAATCGGATTATTTTATCGCTAGCCCGCTTGTACCCTTTTCCACTTAATGTCCGACAAGCAAGAAATTATATTGGTGTGGCCTAACTAGGATATGTATATTTTTTTTCATGCAAAAATGATAAAAATATAGATAAGGATAAGTTATAACAAAAATATTCTTATTCACAAAAATCATTTCAAAAAATATTTAAAATAAAAATTTTACTCAACCATACATTCATAACTCATTCAAAAACTGTAATTTAAGAGGACTGATATTTTCTGTGAGGCTTGTTGTATATAAGTGTCATAATGATGATCTCAACTTGATCTACATCAGTAACCTCACCAGGGTTATAAAATAAAACAGACTTCATACAGATAAATGGATGGACAGACAGACACTAATAGACAGAAATGATGATTTGATATACTATGCAATCATCAAATTAAACATAATTATAAACATAAGACATATATTTTAAAAACCAGTTTCTCCACATGAACAGTATATAGCCATTACAAACTTCATTACTGCACTTGGTCAGTATAAATACCTTTTGAATTGATATCTATCAATTGTATTTCTTATAGCAAATGCATTATCATAATATATATTCTTTTACAATACTAATTCTTAATTGTATGCATTATATGTCCAAATTATTCATGACTTTTGGAGTTTCAGAAATGGTTTTCAAATCCAAGTAAATGTAATAAATCATAAATGGTAGATTATCACTGGTTTGGTCCAGTTTCATATTTCAGGATATGTTGTGCTGCTTATTAATTGTCTTAATATTATATCATAAATGTTGAAATAAATATTGTCATCCTTAAATTACCAAATAAATGATCCAGGGCATCAATCGGGAAAGGCTTTATCAGGATGAACATAACAGAGACAATAATCTGATTATCAGCTCTTCTCTTCATCACTCATGGTTTCAGTTCTTTACATTAGTCTTATATTTTTCCGCATTGTGTCTTGTATTAGGAATGACCTCGTTAACACATACCAGTGATGTTCTCATCTCTTGGAGGTTTGAAAAGTCTGTATTAAAAAAAAACCCTGATATTACTGGTACTATTACTTATAACATATAAGAAGGACTTATATGAAAGGATGATCTTAAGAATCTACATGTAGAAAAATAAAATTCATATAGGCATATCATGAAAGTGTATGCAACATAGACAGACAGAACCTTATATATTAAATGGATTATTCTATATAAAATTTGATATCAGGTGAAACTTGTCAACATTTTATTCTAATCTTGAAAATTTAAATTAATGTTACTTAACTGTGTGTATTTAGAAATCTTGCGTTTTAATGATTTGAAAATAATGGGAAAAAAATAAGAATTTGTAACAATAATGAACCCAGCACATGAAATCTAAATATGATGTGAGCAATTCTATCAACCGATAAACCATGATATACTAATTTTTCTTTCAACTGTACTTTGATTTTTACAGTTCAATAAAGGTGAATATCAGTCAGCTGTTCAAATGTGTTCACAGTACAGAGAATCAACATTATCAGTTATTGATAGTGAATAAAAGATTAATTCTTCATGTTATGAACTATACTGTATGTGCTAAAAAAATCATCAATACAAACATATAACCTATTCCTTACAAATATACTGTTCAAGCTAATGTGCATGAAAGTGTTAGACTAAAAATATTTTGTGAGTAAATGTTGGTAAATAAGCTTGTCATATGCTAGAGTAAACTCAGGGCCCTCTATGCGTTCAACCTTACCATTTATCATCAGATGGTTAATTTCATTTAAGAAAATTCGAACTAAAATTGTGATTATTTTAATTACAAACACTGACTGAATTAACAATGAATAATTTTTATGTTTGAACAAATTAAGATTATTGTGTAGCTATTCTGCATATAGGCTAGGCGATATTGTTTTCACGTGGATAATATACGAGCATAATAATCTGTAACGTTAACATAATACAATATAGCACATGTCATGATAAGACACCTACCATGCTTACTGCTTGCAAATGGCAGGTTTAGATCACAGGGAACTGGTGTATGGTCTCGTCCTTTTTTCCATTCCCTTTTTATGACACCCGACATCAGTTTGTGTTCGCAATATTCGTCATACACTAATAATATCCATCAGTTTTTGTCATTCCGACTTGTTGTTTACATCGAGATTTGGGAAATTACCGGAAATCGGCGCAAGTATGTCGTAAACTTTAAGTTTGTAAATGATTAAAAAAGTAAAACCTTTTGATGTAAATGTTGATATAAATTATATTTTATGCATATTCATAAACTTACACATTTTATATCACTGTTTTAAACCTTAAATTAAGCAAATAAACCGTCGATGTGAAATACGATTGCTTGTCGCCAGACGACAGTTCGCGTTGCGCAATGAACTTGTTTTTGTCAGGTTCACATATCCTTAACGCCTTTTAAGCATGGCAAATATGAATGCAAAATTGCACATCTACAATCTCTTGTCTACAATCCCTGAAAGTTTGAACTCAATATCTTTTACCGTTTAGGAGAAGATCCCTGGACAAGCCGACCCTCTGAAAATCGCTAAAACGTCATTTTCTCAAGAATGGAAATGACGTCATCAAAATAAAAAAAATGTATATTAAGTTCGGATTAATATCTATTCGATCTGAAAGTTTCACGAAAATCGGTTCAGCCATTTCCAAGAAATCGCCTGCACAAATTTTGTAAGAAAAAAAAATAATAATAGGGAAAAAGAAACCGAACGAAAACAATAAGGTCGTCCGTTGGAAAATGGAAGACCTTAATAAGAACTACAGCAAAGCTCGTTGCAAAGCAACGAGTGGGTCTTCCGTTATTGTCGGAAGAAAAGCTGGAAGTACCTGTAAGAAGCAGAGCTCTTAAACCAATAACAAGCGTAACTAAAATAAAAAGATGAAAAAAATCGAAATATTCCTGGTACGACTTAACAAAACCCGAATGATTTTAAGCACGACTTAACAAAAACCTTCCTAATTTCAAGAACGAGCTAACAAAAAAAATGCAAATGTGTTCAAGTACGACTTTACAATTATTTTTGGTACGAGTTAATTTTACTTTGAACATTACGCTATTTTTTAAACCAACGACGCGGAATCAAAATTTCCGGAAAAATCAATTTTTAAATCCCGATATCTCTGTAATGCATCGTCCGGTTTTAAAACGGTTTTCAGTGTTAGATTCAGTTTAATAAGCTTTAAGAAACACTTATTTTGTTTTTAATTCGATCAGAAAATTCATTTTATCGAAAAAATTGTTTCACTTCCGGTTTGGACCGAAAGGGACAGATTTTTATTTCCAGCCTTATTACAGAGCTAAATCGACCAAATCATAACCATTGAAAATTTAAAGCCTCTATCATAAAGCGTTTTTGAGAAACGCCGCGGACAAAATGACTTTTTGAAAATTTTAAAATTGACGTTACGTCAAAACGGAAGTGACATTTTAAACAAAACTTTAACATCTTTGAGCGATAATATTTTCACATAATCTTTGAAAGTTTGATTAAAATCAGTTGGAAACTTTTTGAGTTATAAAGCCGAGAAGGAGTCAAGAAAAAAAAGAAAAAGTATAATAATAACTAGAGCAAAGCTCATTGCAAAGCAACGAGTGGGTCTTCCGTTTATGTCGGAAGTAAAGCTTGAAGTTCCTGTAAGAAGCAGAGCTCTTTAACTAACAACAAGAGTAACTAAAATAAAAAAATGAAAAAAATCGAATTATTCCTGGTACGACTAAACAAAATACGAATGATTTTAAGTACGACTTAACAAAAACTTTTCTGATTTCAAGAACGACTTAACAAAAAAAAATCCGAAAGTTTTAAGTACAACTTAACAATTATTTTTGGTACGAGTTAACTTAACGATAAACATTTTGCTATTTTTTAAACCAAGGACGCGGAATCAAAATTTCCGGAAAAATCAATTTTTAAACACCGATATCTCTGTAATGCATCGTCCGATTTTAAAACGGCTTTCAGTGTTAGAATCAGCTTAATCAGCTCTAGAAAACACGCATTCGTTTTTGATTTGATCAGAAAGCATTTTTGAGAAACGCCGCGGACAAAATGACTTTTTGAAAATTTTAAAAATGACGTTACGTAAAAACGGTAGTGACGTTGTCAAAAATACTTTAACATCTTTGAGGAAAAATATTGTCACATTGTCTCTAAAAATTTCATCAAAATCGGTTGGAAACTTTTTGAGTTATAAAGCCGAGAAGGAGTCAGAAAAAAAAGGAAAAAGTATACATGTAATAATAATAACTAGAGCAAAGCTCGTTGCAAAGCAACGAGTGGGTCTTCCGTTAATGTCGAGAGAAAAGCTAGAAGTACCTGTAAGAAGCAGAGTTCTTAAGCCAAGAACAAGAGTAACTAAAACAATAAGAAAAAAATAGAATAATTCTTGGTACGACTTAACAAAATGTTAATGATTTTAAATACGACTTAACAAAAACCTTTCCGATTTCAAGAATGTCTTAACAAAATAAACCCTAATGTGTTCATGTACAACTTGACAATTATTTTTGATACGAATTATCTTTACATTTAACTTCACTCTATTTTTTAAACCATGAACGCGGAATCCAAATATCCGGAAAAATCAAATTTTAAACCCCAATTTTCTGTAGTGCATGGTCCGATTTTAAAACGATTTTCAGAGTTAGATTAAGCTTTAAAAAGTTCTTTAATTTTGCTAAATGATAAAATATCAAATTATCGCTTAGAAAAAAGTTATCATAAAAAGACTTACTAGCCCTTTTAGCCCCTAATTTGAGGGGCCAGCCCTTTTTTCTTTATAACAAATAAAAGGTCTTGCAAATGTAAACATATTTTGTTCACATGTATTCACGAATTGATAAACGTTTTCGAGATATCTGAACAGCTGTATTTTAGGGGCCGACCCTTTAACTCCTTACCAGGCAACCAACAAACATTTTTAGTTGCCATATTGTTAAGAACATTATTCTTAACATTTTGTGTTCTATATTGCTTTTCAAATTATTTCGTCTTTTTCAGATATTAATGATCAAAGTTTTGAACTTCTGGCCCCTTGAAACCCCTAATTACGTAATATATGACTTGGCTATGGTACTGTAAAGATAAACAGCTGTACAGTGAACATTTTTGCTTCTGTAATTAATAACAAATTTTTGTTCAGTAAAGAGTTATTATAAGAAGATTTTAGAGCCCTCTTGGTCCCTAATTTGAGGGGCCAGCCTCTTTTTCTTGATATCAAATTAAAGGTCTTGCAAATGTAAACATATTTAGTTCACCAAGTGTTCACAAAGTGTTTACTGTTCTCGAGATATCTGTACAAATGTGTTTTAGGGGCCGACCCTTAAACTCCTTAATGGGGCTGTCAAAAAAAGTTAAGGTGGCATATTGTACAGAACATTATTTTGAGCAACTTTTGTTCTACATTGCTTTTTAAAATGTTTCTACTTTTTCCGATATAAATGATCAAAGTTTTGAACTTCCGGCCCCTTGAAACCCCTAATTACGTAATATATGACTTAGCTATGGCACTGTATAGATGAACAGTTGTACAATAAACATTTTTGCTTCTATGATTGATAACAAATTATTGTTCAATAAAAGGTTATTGTAAAAAAACTTTAGAGCCCTCTTGGCCCCTCATTTAAGAGGCCAGCCCCTTTTCCTTGATATCAAATAAAAGGTCTTGCAAAAATAAACATCTTTTGCATTACAATATTTAAGAAAATATGTATACATTAAAAAATATTTCAGAAAATGTTCAAAAATTTCGTGGAAAAATTTGGTGCTTATTTTCAGGTTCAGGTGAGCATCAAAGCCTTGCACAATTTTCATAAGTGAAGGCAATGGGGTACATCTACATACATTTATCTACAATCCCTGAAAATTTCAAGCTTCTATCTTGATTAGTTTCGAAGGAGATGCGTGGACAAAATGACCCTTAAAGATTTACAAAATCGTCAGTTTCTGAAACCGGATGTGACGTCATAAGTTCAAATTTTAATAACCTCGAGTATTTACAATACCAAACAAGTTTTAAAAATTTCGTGGAAATCGGTTGAATAGTTTTTGAGATATAAGCCACAAAATAAGTCAGACGAAGAATAATGATAATGAAAAAGAATCCGAAGAAAAACAATAGGGTCTTCCGTTGGAAACGGAAGACCCAAAAAAGAAACCGAAGAATAACAAGAGGGTCTTCCGTTGAAAACCTAATAAAAAAGAAACGGAAGAATAACAAGGGGGTCTTCCATTGAAAACGGAAGACCCTAATAGGAAAAGTGAAAAAGAAACAATAGAATAATAGAAGGGTCTTCCGCTGAAGACGGAAGATCCTAATAATAATAAAACGAAACAAAAGAATTACAAGAGGGTCTTCCGTTGGAAACGGAAGACCCTAATAAGAATAGGGAAAAAGAAACAAAGCAATAACAATTATAACAACTAGAGCAAAGCTCGTTGCAAAGCAACGAGTGTGTCTTCCGTTAATGTCGGAAGTAAAGCTGGAAGTTCCTGTAAGAAGCAGAGCTCTTAAACCAATACCAAAGGTAACTAAAATAAAAAGATGAAAAAAATGGAATTATTCCTGGTACGACTTAACAAAATACGAATGATTTTATGTACGACTTAACAAAAACCTTTCCGATTTCAAGAACGACTTAACAAAAAAATCCGAATGTGTTCAAGTACGACTTACCAATTATTTTTGGTACGAGTTAATTTTACTTTTAACATTACGCTATTTTTTAAACCATGGACACGGAAACAAAATTTCCGGAAAAATCAATATTTAAACCCCGATATCTCTGTAATGCATCGTCCGATTTAAAAACAGTTTTCGGTGATAGATTCAGCTTATAAATCTCTACAAAATACATATCGGTTTTTATTTGATCGAAAAATTCATTTTTTCGAAAAATTTGATTTACTTCCGGTTTCGACCGGAAGTGACGGATTATCATTTCCAGCCTTATTACAGAGGCAAAACGATCAATATATAAGCTCAAAAAAATTCAACTTTTTTTCTTAAAGCGTTTTTGAAAAAAGTCGCGGACAAAATGACTTTTTGAAAATTTTAAAAATGACGTAACGTAAAAACGGAAGTGATGTTGCTATAGAAACTTTAACATCTTTGGGACACTATAATTGCACATTATCTCTGAAAGTTTCATAAAAATCGGTTGAAAACTTTTTGAATTATGAAGCCGAAAAGAAGTCAGAAAAAAGAGAAAAAGTATAATAATAAAAAGAAACCGAAGAATAACAAGAGGGTCTTCCGTTGAAAACGGAAGACCCTAATAAGGTTTTCCGTTGGAATAATAATTCCTTAAGGAAAGTGAAAAAGAAACAATAGAATAATAGAAAGGCCTTTTGCTGAAGACGGAAGACCCTAATAATTTAAGACTGTTTTTGTCTAAATCTTAATGTACGAGTGTTTTCAACTTGTACTACAGTCCAACAACCACTTTATGTTGAATATTTTAGTTAAAAAACAGAAAACAACAAAAACAAATGGAGAGAAAGAAATAGAGAGAAAGAAGAAATCTTGGCTCCGGCATAACAGTCATTTCATTGAAGGTTCACGTCAAAACATGGCTGACGCGAAATAATTCCCGAATTTCTCTTTGAATTTGGGGCGTTTCCGCCCGGGACAGGAGCTGAATTTTTGTATGAGATGAGGAACGATGTGTGAGATGCCTGACTACACAAGTTTGGTAACAGTGCGAAGTCATTTGAAATATTGATGCGTGTTTTTGTCTGGAGGGGGGTGAAAAGACCCGAGCTTGATTTTCGTCGTAAATAAATCGAAAGTAGAATTTTGAGGTGTGGATCTCGGAAACGGTTAACGATAATTAGGGGAAGTAAAGTCCTAAAGCAATGACTGATGCATTTTACACATGTATTTCAGTGTTGAGATTTTTTTTCGTGTCGTTTACTATTGTGTTTGACTGTTTTATTTCAACAGGATTGATAAAATCATTAAAAATGTAGAAACAACGAAATCAGAAACACGTAAATTTATTAAATTTATTGTGACAGTAATTTCCACAGTTTTAACATTCATTAGTAGTTCACACGCTATCGTAGATACAGACTAAACGGAAAACAAGAAATATACATGCAACAGAAATATTACGCAGCTGCTTACATCCCTTGTACTGTGTAAATTTGAAGTCCCCGTACAGACTATAAACGCCGCTTGATCTCAGGAATTTCTTCTGTATTGTTCAATCCGCTGCATAATTGGCAGACAAAAAGAATGGGGTCCGAGGTACATTTACACAAAATTTCATTATGATTGAGTGAGGGGCTCGGGAGTTAAAATTTTTTTCTACAGTACATGTCAAGCACGCCAATCGAAACTCAATTGTCCAAAAATTCAAAACTCTCTTAAAAGTGAACGAATTGGTCTGGTAATTAGTACAGTAATCTAGAATGGATCTAGCTTGAAAATAAAGGTCCAAGATGAAAGATTCAGTAAAATCAGTCCAGAAAAACTTAATGATTTTGTGAATAGGGGGGGGGGGGGGTCGGTGCGTGTAGTGTGTAAATTTTATTTCTGCGTATAGGCTATAAGCGCCGTTTGATTATTCTGTATTGTTCAATCCGCTGCATATTTGGCAGACAATAAAAATGAGGTCCGAAGTACATTTACACAAAATTTCATTAGGATTGAGTGAGGGGCTCGGGAGTTAGAATTTTTTTCTACAGTACATGTCAAGCACGCCAATCGAAAGTCAAATGTCCAAAAATTCAAAACTTTCTTAAAAGTGAACAAATTTGTCTGGTAATTAGTACAGTAATCTAGAATGGTACTAAGTTGATATCAAAGGTTCAAGATGAAAGATTCAGTAAAATCAGTCCAGAAACACTTAATGATTTTGTGAATGGGGGGGGGGGGTCGGTGCGTGTAGTGTGTAAATTTTATTTCTGCGTATAGGCTATAAACGCCGTTTGATTATTCTTAATTGTTCAATCCGCTGCATATTTGACAGGCAATAAGAATGGGGTCCGAGGTTTATTTTCACAAATTTTCATTAGAATTGAGTGAATGGCTCGGGAGTTAGAATTTTTTTGTACAGTACATGTCAAACACGACGATTGAAACTCAAATGCCAAAAAGTTTATAACTCTGTTAATAATGAACGAATTGGTCTGGTAATTAGTACAGTAATCTAGAATGGTACTAAGTTGATATCAAAGGTCCAAGATCAAAGATCAAGTAAAATCGGATCAAGAAACTAAATGATTTTATGAATGGGGGGGGGGGGGGGGTGGTCGGTCAGTGACTTCTATATTAAACGGAGAATATTAAGTTCTAAATATCACATATAACACAATTTCTAAACAAAATACATATGCTAGAACAATGTTTAAGCGTTGTTTTAAAGATGTAACTTTTGATTTTTTTCAACATGTAAACTTTATTTCGGTATGAATACATAGCTATGGATCTCAATACTCAAATACGGGGAAAAGCGATATTATTGTAACTTCTTTTACTAAATCAAAACAGAAAAGAACAGAATCCATCATGTTAAAGATAAAAAAAAAATCAGATCTAAGCACAAAAAGAGGGGGAAAGAAATTCGGCACTCGGGGCTCGAACCCGGGTCGCCTAGGCACATGACCACGACTCTAACGTCTGAACTACTCGGACTCTCGCTTATGGACTTTGATGCCTAACATTTAGAAAATGCGTCATTTTGGCTGCTATTTATACCTGGGTCCCGGCCTTTAAGTGTACTGAAGATATTGGTAAAAGTTTCAGGTCTCTTTCATTTCGTACAATAAAGGCAATGCCTCTGAAATTGTGCAAAGATATGAGCCAAGCGCTATATTTTAAAATTTCTTAAGATGCACTACTACATCCATGAAACAGATTTTTCTATCACCTTCATTTACAGATTTCCAAATGACTTTGACCTTTGACCGTTATGTCATTTGGATCGGACAGGTAGACGCTACCATTCAAGGTGGTCTCGATTCTCTATGACGAATAGTAAAAATAAAGTTGGAAGTGTTTTTATTGAAATTTCAATACTTTCAGGGCTACGTGTGTATAACTGCAAGAAGGGGGTCCCAGGTCCTTTCGGTATGAATAGATTGAAAAATCTTCTAAGTGTATAGAAGACACTTGAGGAAGGTCCAAGTCTCTATATCTTACATGTATGGTTTGTATGGTTTCAGAGGAGTAGCGATAATAAGTATTTCCTACTCAAAGGGCAATAACTCTGTAAGTTCTGGGAGCTTTAAGAAACAGTGCCATTTAGTACCATAACTTTTAATGGCCAATTACATATATTTTTAATTGTTTAGATAACCCTAATAACAAAATAGTCACCTCGAGATAAATAGAAGCAAAAATGAATGAAACACAGAAAGAAATCAAAAGGTCTTACACCTGGAAGCTAGAAAGACCTAATAAAAAACATTAGGAATAAAAAGGTTTTTCACCTGAAAGGTGGAAACACCTAATTATCCCCTTTATACGTTTTCACTAGAGATTACATCTTTAAGCGACATCGTAGGAAAGGACTATGTGCGGTTTGGTCAAATATCTGCCCCCGATTTCAACCAATTTTTAAATAGTATCGTATAAGAATGAAATCTTCACAAATCATTGTAAAGAGGATGCCTATAACTTTAATCTTGATTTTAGTCATTATTGCTCACTCGCTTTTTATCTATGACGTCATCTTAATAACATAATTCCCGCAAAGTTGCAAACAAATGAAGATATTCTCATTTTTGCTCTATATTTTGCATTCGGAAGTATAGAGCGCAGGTCTGCTCAAGTGCAATTTTAACATATGTTTTACTTAAGATAGTTATACATATTATACTAAAAAATGGTACTTGAGCAAGCCTGCGCTCGATATTTCCCAGTCGAAAAACCATCGGAAAACACCCATATTTTGCTACAAAACATTAATTTATCAAAATAATGCAATATTCATGACGTCATTTCTACGTTATGACGTCACTGTGGTGATAACCTTTTACACCTTTATTTCCAATATGATTTTAACTATCTTTCATCTTATTTTAAAGCTCTTTCTAAAACTTTGATTTTGGGGGGCAAAAATTGCATAAAACCGCACTTAGTCCTTTGCTATAACTTTGTATTTGCATAGAATAAAAACAGTTATGTTATATTTTCTAAGTATGCATTAAAAAAGATATACCTTTTCCAGAATAATATGGGCGAAAATGTCGGCGAACCAAGCAATAAATGGAGTTGGCAGATATTCTTCTCTCCGTCACAAAGACGCAGTTAAAAATCCAAACAGGTATTATTGTGAGATGTATATCTCTCTCTCTCTCTCTCTCTCTCTATCTATCTATCTATCTATCTATCTATCTATCTATCTATTTATCTATCTATCTATCTATCTATCTATCTATCTATCTATCTATCTATCTATCTATCTATCTATCTATCTATCTATCTATCTATCTATCTATCTATCTATCTATCTATCTACATGTAGCTAGCTCAACAACTGTATATCTTGAAATAGAAGTTTGAAATATCTTCTGAATAATATCACATACTTCTTTTAATAAGCTTTTGATTTTTAGTTGCAAATTTGAATTGACCGGGAAACTTTAATTATTTAACCCTTAGGCTAATTATTGTTAGTAATTACTTCGACTATGAAGGACGAAACACACATCTTTTCTTTTGTTTATTTAAAGAACGACATTTACATATGGCGAGTGTAATCCTTATATTTCTTACGCTTACGGAAGCATGCAGTCAATTCATACCTCTATGGAAATAGCTAGCCAGACTAAAATCTACATGCCCCTTTTATCGATTGGTCAAAACCTACTGCAACCTACTGCGACGATTTGGCTGTTTCTTTTACTTAACGAACTGATGTACTGTAACAGTCTTAAATAATTGAATTTTACTTACTTTTTTACAATCAATTTATCAATTTAAAAAAAAAATGATGTAAATGCAAACAATAAAATGCTTACTTTGATGATTCATTCGGGTTATAACGGTAGTGATTATTAAAGAAAAAAAATTACATAACCCTGGCACCTGGGTCACGATTGGACTTTGATTAAATATAATTTTTTAAAAACATTTTGTTTGAGTTTTATATATTTATTAGCGGGCCAGCCTTTCAAGGAATATATCTCTTGTCGGTCGAAAATCGTAATTTTAAAATCTAATAATATTTATAAAAAGATAAATTAGTAGGGGAAAAAACAAAGAAAGCAAGTATAAAATGTGTGTGGGTTGCAAATTGAATTAAAAGAAAATGTTTCTATGCTTGTTTCAAGTTAGTTTAACCTTCATGGATTTTTCCACATGTACATGTATTTCAGCTTCTAAAATCAGTTTGTTTATTTTTAGGAGTAGAATCTTAAATAGCGGGAAAGGCCGCATGTGGAAGGACGGACTCAATTCCCTAAAGTATAAAGTAATTCAAAAGACGTACAAAAAACTGTACGTCCATATTACTGTAAAGCCATGTGAAAACGACTCTGTGTGCTAACAAGGCAATTAATCATGAACATACTTATATTTGTTGGGAGTTGATTTTTTTTCAAGCAAACTAATTCATTATACCTGTAAATTGTCAGATTTTAAGTGGTACAAAAAAAGATTTTTTTAGAGTGGTATGTACTCTTACGCCAGAGTTCAATATTGGTTGGATACAATTCTTCAGAAATATTTCGATCATTTCTACATAAAGCATCTTAGGGTTATATGACATTATTTCTATCTTTAAATATTGTACAACATGATTCATAGGGGTTTGTACGTTTATAATTCGGAATTCTTGTCAGAAAAAAACTCAATAATTCATGTTAGAAAACATGTAAATACGTATTCAAATAGAGCTAAGAAACAACTTGCCGTGCAAAATTACAAATCGTTGGTTTTAAAATGAATAATAATCAATAAAATCAACTCCCGTCAGTTCATCATTACTTTTATTAATGCATGTGCTTTTACAAAAACGGGAATATTGGTAAGGGGAACAAAATTTCACTGATGCTGTTGCACAGGAAGATAAGCAAGAAAAAAACAGCAAATCACTGATATTTTATACATGTATGTACATGTAGTTGTAGAATAATTATTAAACATATACCTACATGTACATGAATATGGAAAACTTTGGGTTAATGGGAATATATATTAACGTGAATTTTCTAAATAAGAAGAACAAATCTGCAGTTATGAAAGACAAGTTTTGTTTGTACATGTACAACATGGTATTATTAGGTTAGTAAATCATTTTGTGCATTTGTAAATTTAAAAAAGTAATGCAATAGCTGAGGCATTATATAAAAATATATAATGGGGTTTTATTGTATAATCTTTTAATTGCAATGTTGGTGAACGAAAATGAGAAAATTTATATCCATTCTTGTTTTCATTAGGCTTTTTTATACACATGTATATATCAATTATTTAGAGGATTTTCTTTTAGATAGTTAATGGATAGTGTTAGATATCTGTTATTTTTTATAGTGGTATTGTTCAAGACGAGTGGTTAGTTGGAATTGTAGAGCCTATTTAAAAATCAAAACAAAGGGGGTCCTTCGAAACCAGAAAATTAGCGTCTTATAACTATCTAATGCTGCCTTGGTAAACTTTTAACATCTATTTTAGGCACACGGCTAAAGGCATGTGCAAATGAGATTAATATAATAAGTGAAAGCCAAACTCGTTTCCAAAAAGGCTATTCTGTCCTAGATCATGTATTAATTTTACAGTTTTTATCAGAAATTCTAATGAAACAAAAAAAAATTAGTTTGTGATTTCATTGAATTCAAGCAAGCATTTGGCACTATTTGGAGAAGTGGATTATAATACAAAATGTCAGAAAAAATGTTATAACTAGAAAATATTTTGTTTATATCAAAATATGTATCGGGTATTAAATCTCTTATAAGTATGGATCGTATCATGTCTGATTTTATAAGCTGAAAAAGCTGTAATGTTAGAGTTCGCCAAGGCAAAAATCTATTACCATTTTTGTTTTCGTTATACAGTGTATATCAGTGGTTTGGAAAATTTCGTTTTGGATTAAAGCATTGTAGGTCTTAAAGAATGTTTGTGATGCTATAGAAAATAAATTATTATTGTATATATGAAGCTTTTTTATCCTTGTTTATGCTGATGATACTGTAATTATGGTGAGACTGCCGTAGACCTCCAAAATGCACTGAATGAATTTTATCTATATTGTTGTTAATGGAAGTGACAAGCCAATACTGAAAAAAACAATATATTTTATTCTTCAAAAGGCCATCTTTCAAAAAACTTGTTTAATTACAATTAGTTTGCTATAAAAAAAAAGTCAAAGATTTTATTATAATTTATAAACTTTTTCAACAAGCAGAGCATATAACAAAATGATTGTGTCTGTTTAATCGAATTGCATCGTCTTGTTTACGCATCAAGGTCAGGTCAAGGTCAGTACCTTTTTTTTTTAGCTCAAACGATGATAAAACGAATGTTATTTATTCTGTAATATAATCTGCTGTTATGTGGACATCTGTTTAAGATATACTGTTTCTATCATTGAATAAAATTATAAACTAACATGCTTAGTTATTCTTTAACATTTATATCTGATTCTTATCATGGTCAAAATAATTGGAATTACGAACAGTATAATACAAACACTTGCCTTGGGCGTCATAAATTTTGACTGGTATATGCCACTTAGAATAATAGTAAAAACAGAAAGGAAACAAGATCGTTCTCGTTAAACATATCAATTCAAAGATGAATCATAAATCTAACCGAAAAATGAGTGAAAAAGTTTTGCAGCACTCGGGGCTTGAACCTGGGTCGCCTGGACCATGTCTACTACTCTATCTACTCGGACTCTCGCCTCAGGACTTTGACGCTTAATATCTCAAGAACACCTTGATCGATTTTAAAACAAATTACATATTCTGAATCAGTAAAACAGTCACTATCATCTAGTACATCTTCACTTCAATTTTTTAAATTATACGATTAAAATATTAATGCAGTTTCATAATTCCCCCTTAACCCCTCCGTTTCAGATAATGTATACAATTGTCAAAATTCTTTATAATGCTTAATAAAATGTTTTGCTTCTTCACTTACAGCACATTAAAGATTTAAGATTTTATTTCCCTAAAATCCCGAATAAGGTCATCAATGGATGTAGTAATGAGTTTTACAAACAGATATTGTTACGATCAACAACTTTGATTCTATAATGCATTGCAAAGTTTTGATCATTTTAAATTATGTGGAAGAGATTTTACGAGTGCCTTGGCCCCTTATTTAAGAGGCAGCCTCTTTATCTTGATTGCATTCAAAAGTCTCACAAATACTAACGTTTTTTGTTCTTACACCTATCTTAAATTGATGTTCATTTTTTGAGATACAAATGATTGAATATTTAAGGGACCAGCCATTTCATTCCTAATGGGGACATATATTGGGGTTTTAGTCAGTGGAATCGATTAGTATCATCAAAACAGAAATTTTCTCTTTTACAATGATTAACAAAATAAGTTTCTTGCTCTAGATATATTGCGTCAAATGTTAAGTAATTTGGCCCCTAAAAATCACTAATTACATGTATCTTATAAATGGGCGTGATAATGAATTTGTTCTGATGAATATTGTTACGATCAACAATTTTTCTTCTATAGTGCATTACAAAGTCTTTATCATCTTTAAGATATGAGTAAGAGATTTCACGAGTATCTTGGCCCCTTATTAAAGGGGGCAGCCCCTATTTTTTGATTTCCTTGAAAAGCTCTTAAGAATAGTAAACATTTTTTGTTCTTACACCGATCTTAAATTGTTTTACATTTTTGAGATACAAGAATTGAATATTTTAGGGGTCATCCCTGTAGATCCTTAATGGGGAAAAATGTTTTTCTCTTCCACAATGCTTAACAAAATATGTACCTTTTCTAGATATATTGCGTCAAAGTTTAAGTACTTTAGCCCCTAAAAATCCGTAATTACCTAATACATTTGCAATGTAATAATTTTTCCTGATATACATTGTTACGATCAACAACTTTGTTTCTATAATGCATTACAAAATCTGTATCATTTTTACGTTATTTGTAAAAGAGTATACGAGTGCTTTGGCCCCTAAAAAAAGGGGCCAGCCCCTTTTTCTTAAATTCGTTGCAAAGAACTTTTGATTATCTACCACTTTTGTTATATATGTTTTAACAAAATATCAACTGATAAAAAGATGCTTCAAGGAATACAACCACTTGCATTAACCTAATAGGGCCTAACTTCAAGCTATACACTACATATACTGTATGTTTAAAAGTCATATATTTAATAGATTCTGAGATCATCTTCGCACAAAACAAGTCGTAAAATTTACAAAATCGCCGTAAATCGGTACCGGAAATGACAACGTCAAAAATTTCAAAAACATATATAATCAAGTCACGTTAATCGTCTCGGAGCAATTCTGCATTTGTATTGCTACATGACGGGTATATGGGGGGCATCTTAACTGTGGTGAAGGTTTGTTCCGAGACACAGTTAGATTATTCTAACAAGGCAGAGTGTAGTGAAATTAAAAGCATTATTGTAGTCTTAAAGCTTGGTTAATATGTAAATGTCAACAATAAGGTGTGTCGATGTACCTATTTCGTAAATGTCCAAAACATGTATCATATGCAATGTGAACCCGTGCATGCACGGGTCAAAATCTAGTGCATTGTAAAATGTACTAGTACGGGTTTCAATTTAACATAATAACTCCTACGGCAGTATACATTAAGAATTTTGAACATTATCAGTGATATATTAAACTGCGTATTTTTTGCGTAATTTCTACAATAAATCAAAGGATCAAAATCAAGGAATCATGTAACAGGGAAAGCCGTTTTCTTAAAACATCGTTAATTTAATTGGAATTACTTTTACTTCTAAAGGTTTCAAAAATAAGATATATAAAATGTCATACGCTAAAAACTACATATATATGATGTGTGTGTGTGTGTGTGTGTGTGTGTGTGTGTGTGTGTGTGTGTGTGTTTGTAAGCACCTGAATACCACTACACGAGTATGAATACACACGTTTTATCCCACTACATTTTTTCTTCCCACTACATGCACCCGTGTAGTGGGAAGTAAAATCGTTCGGAAACGTTATTTCTCATCGTACTTGATTCAAAAAATATAAAATTGTACTATGTTTGGGTTTCCGGTGTGTATGTGGATTTTTTGACACTCATCGTGGAGTCCATAAGAGTACTTTACACACTTTCCTCCATTGGATATAAATAGCGCATGCGCAATCGGAACTTCCTACTCGAAGATGGAAATAATTGTTTACAGTAAGTATCATTTTTTCTTCGATATCTAGGGAATTATATCATTCTATTCTAATAGATAAATCTGGTAAACGACTATAACAAGGTCAGGCATTGTCTTTCCTGTTAAGTTTTTCACTGATAAGAGAACACGAGATCTAATTTTGACATCATGCGAATGCCATATTCATAATCAAAGAAGGGATCGTAACTTATTTAGAATTAAAATGTGTCTATTTTATTTCAAGATTTATTTGAGTATGGAACAGATTATTACTTATATTTTAAGGGATATATCAGTACCTTCTTAGTGGCCGAAATTCGGCCCCATTCCTAATCAGAAATAGGTGATATTTCCTCAATTTAGCGGTATTTTTCCCAACTGGTTAACACTGAGTCTATATTTAATTCTTTTAAATTGATAATATGTATTAAAAGCAAAATATGTGATCTTTTAACCTCAATCAGCATAGCTTTTATCATAATACCTGTTTAAAAACATTCTGTAAACATTGCCAACTTTTAATCCTAATTTCCTCTATCTTTCTAAAAATCATAATGCTGTGTTCTGTGGAATCGTTATGCTGTTTCCACATACATGTACTTGATTGATATACCTTTTCAATTGTACAATTTCATTAAAAATACGGATGAATTACGTTGCATAATTATATTAATAGAAACATATTAGGAAAAGTTACTTTAAAAAAGTGATTTAGTAGGAAATACTGATTTTTATCATTAAAATGAAAAGTATGAGTTTTCTCATGGGGTAAATTTCAAAATAAATGATATTTACTTAAGCTAATGGTGATTATTTCTTAATATTAGTACGATCTGAGATAAATTTGGGTACAGATAATGATCCAAAAAGATTTAGAGGGTTTCCTAAGTGATTAAGTGTACAGATTGATTTAAGAACGTTAAAATGAAAAGTACAGGTTTCCTCATTGGGGTCTAAGTTCAATAGGAAAGGATTTTTGCTTAAACTATTGATGATTATTTCTTAACATTAGTGTAGTTTAGGATAAATTAGGGTACAAATATTGATTGAAAAAGATTTAGATGGTTTCCTAAGTGAATAAGTATACTGAATTCGTAACGTTTAAATTAAAATTATGGGTTTCTTCATGGGAGTCTAAGTTCAATAAAAAAGGATTTTTACTTCAACTAATGGTGATTATTTCTTAGTATTAGTGTAATTTAAGATAAATTAGGGTACAGATATTGATTTAAAAAATTAAGGGGGGGGGGGGTTTCCTAAATAAATACTATACTGATTTTAGAACGTTAAAATGAAAATTAAGGGTTTCCTTATGGAAGTCTAAGTTCAATAGGAAAGGATTTTTACTTAAACTAATGATGATTAATTCATAGTATTTGTGTAATTTAGGATAAATTAGGGTACAAATATTGATTGAAAAAGATTTAGGGGGTGTCCTAAGTGATCAAGTATACTGATTTTATAACGTTAAAATGAAAATTATGGGTTTCCTCATGGGAGTCTTAATTTAACAGAAAAGGATTTAACTTACACTAATGGTGATTATTTCTTAGTATTAGTGTAATTTAGGATAAATAAGGGTACAAATATTGATTGAAAAAGATTTAAGGGGTTTCCTTAGTGATTTAGTATATTGATTTAAGAGCGTTAAAATGAAAAATATAAGTTTCCTCATGGGGGTCTAAGTTCAATAGGAAAGGAATTTTACTTAAACTATTGATGATTATTTTTTAACATTAGTGTAGTTTAGGATAAATTAGGGTACAACTATTGATTGAAAAAGATTTAGATAGTTTCCTAGATGAATAACAATACTGAATTCATAACGTTTAAATTAAAATTATGGGTTTCTTCGTGGGAGTCTAAGTTCAATAGGAAAGGATTTTTACTTAAACTTATGGCGATTATTTCTTAGTATTAGTGTAATTTAAGATAAATTAGGATACAAATATTGATTTAAAAAATTTAGGGGGGGTTTCCTAAATAAATACTATACTGATTTTAGAACGTTAAAATGAAAATTAAGGGTTTCCTTATGGAAGTCTAAGTTCAATAGGAAAGAACTTTTACTTAAACTAATGATGATTAATTCATAGTATTAGTGTAATTTAGGATAAATTAGGGTACAAATATTGATTGAAAAAGATTTAGGGGGTGTCCTAAGTGATCAAGTATACTGATTTTATAACGTTAAAATGAAAATTATGGGTTTCCTCATGGGAGTCTAAATTTAACAGAAAAGGATTTGACTTACACTTATGGTGATTATTTCTTAGTATTAGTGTAATTTAGAATAAATTAAGGTACAAATATTGATTGAAAAAGATTTAAGGGGTTTCCTAAGTGATTTTGTATACTGATTTAAGAGCGTTAAAATGAAAAGTAGGAGTTTCCTCATGGGGGTCTGAGTTCAATAGGATAGGATTTTTACTTAAACTAATGATGATTAATTCATAGTATTTGTGTAATTTAGGATAAATTAGGGTACAAATATTGATTGAAAAAGATTTAGGGGGTGTCCTAAGTGATCAAGTATACTGATTTTATAACGTTAAAATGAAATGTATGGGTTTCCTCATGGGTGTCTAAATTTAACAGAAAAGGATTTAACTTACACTAATGGTAATTATTTCTTAGTATTAGTGTAATTTAGGATAAATTAGGGTACAAATATTGATTGAAAAAGATTTAAGGGGTTTCCTAAGTGATTTAGTATACTAATTTAAGAGCGTTAAAATGAAAAATATAAGTTTCCTCATGGGGGCCTAAGTTCAATAGGAGAGGATTTTTACTTAAACTAATGATGATTATTTCTGAACATTAGTGTAGTTTAGGATAAATTAGGGTACAAATATTGATTGAAAAAGATTTAGACGGTTTCCTAAGTGAATAAGTATACTGAATTCATAACGTTTAAATTAAAATTATGGGTTTCTTCATGGGAGTCTAAGTTCAATAAAAAAGTATTTTTACTTCAAAAAATGGTGATTTTTTCTTAGTATTAGTGTAATTTAAGATAAATTAGGATACAAATATTGATTTAAAAAATTTAGGGGGGGGGGTTTCCTAAATAAATACTATACTGATTTTAGAACGTTAAAATGAAAATTAAGGGTTTCCTTATGGAAGTCTAAGTTCAATAGGAAAGGATTTTAACTTAAACTAATGATGATTAATTCATAGTATTAGTGTAATTTAAGATAAATTAGGGCACAAACATTGATTGAAAAAGATTTAGGGGGTGTCCTAAGTGATCAAGTATACTGATTTTACAACGTTAAAATGAAAATTATGGGTTTCCTCATGGGAGTCTAAATATAACAGAAAAGGATTTAACTTACACTAATGGTGATTATTTCTTAGTATTAGTGTAATTTAGAATAAATTAAGGTACAAATATTGATTGAAAAAGATTTAAGGGGTTTCCTAAGTGATTTAGTATACTGATTTAAGAGCGTTAAAATGAAAAGTATGAGTTTCCTCATGGGGGTCTGAGTTCAATAGGAAAGGATTTTTACTTAAACTAATGATGAATATTTCTTACCATTAGTGTAATTTAGGATAAATTAGAGTACAAATATTGACTGAAAAAAAATTTAAGGGGTTTCCTAAGTGAAAACATACTGATTTTAGAACGTTAAAATAAAAAGTATATGGTTTTCCTCAATGGGGTCTAAGTTCAATAGGAAAGAACTTTTACTTATAAACTAATGGTGATTATTTCTAAGTGTTAATGTAGTTTTGGATAAATTAGGGTACAAATATTAATTGAAAAAGAATTAAGGGTTTCCTTAGTGATTAAGTATACTGATTTTATAACATTAAAATGAAAAGTATGAGTTTCCTCATGGGAGTCAAAGTTCAACAGGAATGGATTTTGACTTAAACCAATGGTTATTTTTTCTTAGTGTTTATGTAATAAAGTATAAATTAGGGATAAAAAATATTGACTGAAAAATATTTAGGGGGTTTCCGAGGTGAATAAGTATACTGATTTTAGAACATTGAATGAAAATTATGGGTTTCCTCATGGGAGTCTAAATTTAACAAGAAAGGATTTTACCTAAACTAGTGATGATAACTTTTTAGTATTAGTGTAATTAAAGATAAATTAGGGTACAAATATTGATTAAAAAATATTTAAGGGGTTTCCTTTGTGATTAAGTATACTGAGTTTAGAACGTTAAAATGAAAAGTGTGGGTTTCTTCATGGGGGTCTAAATTTAACAGGAAAGGATTTTACCTAAACTAGTGATGATAATTTTTTAGTATTAGTGTAATTAAAGATAAATTAGGGTACAAATATTGATTGAAAAAGATTTAAGGGGTTTCCTATGTGATTAAGTATACTGAGTTTAGAACGTTAAAATGAAAAGTGTGGGTTTCTTCATGGGGGTCTAAGTTCAACAGGAAAGGATTTTTACTTACACTAATGGTTATTTTTTCTTAGTATTAGTGTAATTTAGGATTAATTAGGGTCCAAATATTGATTGAAAATGATTTAAGGGGTTTCCTAAGTGATTTAGTTTACTGATTTTATAACGTTAAAATGAAAAGAATGATTTTCCTCATGGGTGTGTAAGTTCAATAGGAAAGGATTTTTACTTAAACTAATGGTAATTTATTGCATAGCATTTGTGTAATTTAGGATAAATAAGGGTACAAATATTGATTTAAATAAATTTAGGGAGTTTCCTTAGTGATCAAGTATACTGAATTTGTAGCGTTAAAATTAAAAGTATAAATTTACTCATGGGGTTCTAAGTTCAACA